>NC_067207.1:34108480-34351460 GCF_026262505.1 Trichomonas vaginalis G3
TTTCTTCGGGGGAGTGGTTTCCCAAACCTTTTGTTTTACGGTTATTGTAAATATTTAAAACTTGTCTCATCTTTGCATGGAGAAGTGTCTATACTTGTCGTCATTGACATTTCATTTGCTTCACCACCTTGTGGTTGGTTTAAGTCTCTTAACATTTTTATACAACCGTCAATGACACCAAGAGCAGAATGGTTTTGGTCGACAATGAAATATTGGTTTACATTTTTTGAACGCAGATAGTTTTTTACATCATCTGATTTGAAGAACTTTCACAGTCAGATGTCAGTTTTGTTGGATGGTATTTGTCAACGAATATTGTCAAAGCTGCTAAGATATCTAAAATAGCTTTGGACTGTAATGGTATGGCTTCACAGTATCTTGTGTTTTGACCGACAAATATTAGCCAGTATGGTGTCCATCTTCTCTATACCTCGGAATGTTTTCCCAAGATATCCATAAACCAAGCATTTGTGTTGAACTAAAGATTTTTACCATGAGTGCTTTTTTTGTTGCCCTTAGAAACATAGGGTCCTTGTTTGGATTCGTCATTTTTACCCTATAAGAAATGGTTTATTTGGCGCATTAGCAGGAGTTGCATCTAGATTTTTGCCCGCAGTGGGAACAATAGCCAGGGTGTATTTGGAGTTGGAAGGAAGAATTTTGAGTACATTAGGTATACTGAAAGAGAAAGCAACCTATTATACAAACTGTACAGAAAGGTTGGGATGTAGCACGAAATGCAACAAATCTTATTCCAAATCCTGAAACAAGAGGAAAAGTTCAAAGGATGGATGGACAATGTAGGAAGACAAGCAGGAAACTATTATAACAAAGCAAATGACTACTATAACCAAGCAGGACACTATATGGACCAAGGTGAAAGATTCTTTAACAGGAGATTAACCATGCACAACAATGGGTAAACAATAACCAACCTCAACCGCCTCAAACGTGGGGAATGTAAGTTTTTACTGAGATGAAAATGAACAATACAGCATTGAGACAAATGGGTTCAAGATGGATTTGTCGACTTCCAGCAGTTACACAACGTGTTTGTCAAGTTCTTCCTATACCTCAGGAAGTTTTAGACCGACTTAAAAAACCTAAACAACCAGTTGAAACACAAACCAAACTAAAAATTTTTTACTGAGATGAAATGACCGAAGAAGTTGAAACGGTAGATTTGACACCACAAACAAAAAGTTCAGAACCATTGTCAAAACCTGTCAAAAGAACTTACAGATGAAGAGAAAATTCAATAATAGAAAGTGCCAGGTCTGGAAATACAAAACCTAACTATAAAGTCACTTTTCATAGAAATGGAACGGCTAGTATCTCAAAAAAGAAACAGACTCTCACAAATAAAATATTGAAGTCTGAAGGAGCTTTCGAGACAACAGATGGAAAAGTTTACTTCACTGACAACAGTTCATTATAGAACATCTCATTGACTTAGAGTCGAAATATTCTAAACTTTACAACAAACACAAAAAGTTGAAAGGAAAACAAAAACAAATGGCATATGATATTTTATGAAGATGTTGACGACACAACTGTTCCTGCAGGTGAGGTAAAGTCAGAGGAACCGAAAAGTGACGAAAAACCGATAGAAGAGAAAAACCAAAAACTGAAGATAAACCAAAACCAAAGTTTAGTTTCCAAACTAAACCAAGTCAACCTTCATTAGCTGGTATGGGTTGGCGTCAAAGACTTATGGCAGCAGGCGGTTATGTTAAGTAAAAAAAAATATATTTTTTTATTTTATAAAAATGCCCACATATAGAATGGATAGAAATCTGCTAGAATAAAAAGCAGAGTTGCAAAGATATGGTTGGAGAGTTTCGAAGAAGTTTAAATATAGGAAGGAAGACCCATAAAAGTCTATGACAAACTGGCTGGTCTGACCTACGAAATGGTTTGGAAACAGCACGTGCAAATTATCCAAACAGACTAGAGAGGTTAGAAGAAGAACGTCTATGAACATGCCTTTCGATGTTAGTGAACCTCAAGTTGAAGGACACGACGGCTTTGCCAGATTTACTGAAACATGACGAACAATTGCATCCTTTGAGAAGGAAAAAAGGTAGTGCAGAGGATGGTCATGCTCCTGGAAAGAACAAGATATGCATATGAAAAGTATCGTGAAGTTAGAAGTCAAATTACATCTGGTCGAACCTTTACAGTAAACTTTGACGAAGGAAAGAACAAAGAAGGCTTCATGGTGGTACTTGCTGGGCAATTCAAGACGGAAATAAGAAAGGACACAATCTCAGATTGACCATAACAGATTTGGATGGTCACATTTACTATGCAAATGGCAATGAACAACAGCTGCAAAACTTCTTGACGCTTTCAAGACTACAAAGAGAGAACAAATGGTTGACTCGACTCAGACATTTTGAATGCAATTGAAGGGAATTGCAAGTGTCAAGTTCGAATGGTACAACCTAACCCTCAAGCAGTCAGACAACATGCTGGATACTTTTTCATAAATAAGTCTGACATTGACTTGACAAGGTATGGAATTTACAATTCAATTGAAACAATTGTCAATGAACCTTGCATTCTTACATGTCTCAGGAACTCTGGTCTTGTTCAGAAGAGAAGATGAAGTATCTTGAGTCATGTGTGAAGACAAGGTACATTTCTCAGAGTCAATTGGCAAAAATTGCACCGTTGGCAAATGTCATAATCCGAGTCAACATACCTACAGCTAAAGGTTCTTCACATGACGACTATGTTGTTGAGTTCAATTTACCATGGTTGAAGATTGTAATTGTCCACAACCACTTCATGTTGAACGAAAGTCTTACAACCAATTGTTCGGAAAAGGCAAGTGCAACATTGTCAGAGCTGTAAACATTCTTTTCGAGAAAGGTTTGTTGGAACCAAATTCCAGATGACAAGCTGACAGAAACTTTTGTACCAAAAGACGAAACAAACTTTTCACTGTTAGCAAGACCAAAGTTGTTCCAGACAAAGTTCTAGTACAAAAGAAGTACACAATTCCAAAAGGAGTTGGATTTTTCGGTACCAACCTGAACCAGAAGAACTTCCAATGAGGTTGCAAGAACTTCAAGATGCTATAAAACACTTAGTTAGTATACCTAAGTCGTGTACTGAGGCACTGCGCGCCTCCGTACACAACTTAGCTGTTTTGACACTTTACAAAACCACTAACGTAATATTTTACAACACAAACACAAACACCAACTAACCTTAAATATTTATAAAGCCGCCAACCACTTCACCTCACTACTGTAAAAATAAACGTTCTCACTTACAAAAGTATTGCAACTCTTCCCATTGCTGTGCTTCACAACAATAGTTCATATTCTTCAGTATCGCTGCTGTCGCTCCAATCGTCAGAGTCAAAATCACTGTCAAAATGAATGTTAGTAAGTTTTGACAAAGCTAATGAAACACGTTTACCGTTTTGTATCGTATGCTTGTATAAACTTTCCATTCTTTCATTCCTTCATAAAACGCTCAACATACTTTACCCTTTCTCCCTCGTAATCTGATAGAATGTTATTTTCACGAGGAACGAAGAACAAATTCTTGACCTCATTGACCGTTTAGTTTGTATTATCTCATAGTTTCGTCATTTACATCCAAATAAAATTTTCAGTAAAATAAAAAATAACTTAAAAATTAATGATATCACCACCCTCACACGTATGAAAACATAGCGCAAAAATAGATTTAGGTGAAGTGGTGAGATCTCACCTCTTCTTTTCACTGTTTTTTCCCCTAGCCGCAAACCGGCCTCTGACCCTTTGGGTCTGTTGAATTCATTGCTTTATAACTCTCTTCCTTGGTTTCTTTTTAGTTGCTTTCTTCACGCTGTCTCCAATGACTGTTTTCTTCGTTCTTCCATAATGATACCAATTACTTCCACCAGTCAATGGGTCAAATCGGTCTTTCGTAAGGGTTTCCATAACATTCAATAGGGACCATACGGAAGAACTACTGGTGGAGAAGAAACATTTTTCTTAGTTCTCCATCGTTATTTAAATGCATTGTTTCACCTTTATCTGGTCATTAAAGTCTTTTGCGGTGTTTTTGCAAACTCATGTCCTTTCCTAAAGCATTTTCTGACTCAGTCGCAACACAAATTGGATGCTTATTTATGAGCCCTAATTTTTATTTAATCTTAACTTCTTTGCAACCCCAAGCCTCCATCTTCCTTTGATTGCGCATCTAATGTCTTCGAAACCACTTCTTCCACTCATTTATTTACTGCGTCATAAGCTCCAAGTGGCTTTGTTGCCCCAAATCGCTAATGCTTTTGTTCCATCTGCGCCTAAAGACTTGCCCAAGCTACCATTTACATAACCTATATTAAAATCACTCTCTCTCAATATGTATCTCATAAAAGATCTCGTTACTGGAGAAAGTCAATGAAAACATAAGCGTTCTCACGGGCTTCGCCTCACGCTTGCGGTCTATCTACTTCTTTCCTATATCATCCTATACGCTTCAAAATGTCTTGAACAATTGCTAACATCTTCTACCAACAGTTATTTCATCATGAATGACCTTCACGAACCACAGCTCATTTAATATGCTATTAAATCATCTCAATAATGAGTCCATCCTTTCCATCTTTTAGGTAGCACAACATCTCTTTCATTGAAAAAGAAGGTTCGAAAGTTCTTATGTTAAACTTACTGACAAGGTTTGTTATACTATAATGCATGTCGGGTTGCCGGCGAATACATATAGTTTGAAAGACATAATATAACGATTCTTACGGCAAATTCACTTATACTGGACTTTTATACATAGTTCTCACGAGACCAACGCCACCAATTGAACAATCTTGTAACAATCCTGCTGAACCTTCTAACTGTAAACGTCGATGTAACATTCACGAAGGTACATTTCTATTGGGACATCAGTTGCCATGAGTCACTGGTATTGTAAAATTATAGTTTTTTTGAAGAAGCAATCAGAGCTATCTTATCTAGGACATGGGCAATAGAGATTTGGAAGTATTTCTTCCGAATATACTCTGTTCATTAAATGTAAAACTTGTGGAGTTCGCTATATATGTGCGAACGATGGCGTGTGCTAAGAATGCTATTGAGTTATACTGAGTTCAGAGTGAATATATGCATGGTAGACTTTGTCGAGAGAGGTAATGCGGATGTCTTCTGCAGGTTCAGTTGTTCTCTCTACTGAAACCAGTTGAAGGATTTTCTCTAAAACTATTCACAGTGTCATCTAGTACTGTTTAGGGTTACTATATATTACAAAAGGTCGGCAGACAATGAGAGTTATAAGCATTATCTTTGACTTTATACTTGTCACTGCATCAGGTTAGTATAGTCACTCAAGCAGCAGGTGAGAGTTCAACTAATAATGTGAGTCGCACTTACGGTGTTCCTTTGCTCTGGAAATATTCACTGTGCCTAAACTTGTCTTATGTGTATTTCAACTGTTGGTACAGTTCAAATACAATATACTGGTGACAGAGACGGTCCAAATGAATTGAAAGCAAAGAAGTTTTACAAAACCAATAGCACTTTTCACGGAAGATGCTCTCTTTTGAAGATTCGTTCGATGAAACTGCTGGGGCTCCTCAGATTGGTATAACGACAGCTTCCATCGAGCAGATTTGGCAGCAGGTCATAAGTTGTTCTTGAACTGACTTCTCTCCGTCAAATATTGACAGTACGCCAGTTTTGACATAAAATTGTATTATAAATTACCTTTAGAAATATCGGTCAGTTTTGTTTGTTATATTTTTTGTCTGCTTCAAGAACTTTCACCATCTCGGTTATACCAACTTTCTTTGCTTTATGAAAATATTTAGTTCAGCAAAGACTGCTATTCTATAACATTTACCATTGTTTGTGTAAAGAACTATTCTGTCAATGTATTTGTATTGTTGTGTGTGTAAACTTTGTTCTGCTTCAATTCGAAGAGATACTCGAATACGTCCATCTTTTTATTCTAAGTAAAATGTCATTTCCGAAAAAATAGAAGCGTGAGTGTTTCAAAAGGTTTAATGCGCGGTGGCAGATGTGAAGTTAAATTCACCAACTCAAACAAACAGTCAAAGTGTTGTTGTCAATGTCAAAGAAAGAGATGTTGAAGTGGGGAAACCATACGAAGACGAAGATGGTATAACAATAGTTCCTTTAAAAGAACAACAACATACCCTGAGTTAGCAGAGACTTAAGTTCTGTTGCAGATATTCGAAACGACTACCAACAACTGAAAAACAAACTTCAAACTCAGGAGAAGATTTGTCAAGCTTTAAGTATAATGTTAAACTTGGTCGAACACAACCCTGTAAAAATGAACTCATATGTCATCGCACCTCATGAAATTTTGAAAGAACTATTGAATTTTGACAGAGGCAGACGATATAAACATCAAGAAATAGAACCGACATTAGTTGCTGTGGTGTTTCATATAATGTCATTGACAAGATATACGTTATGAAAGGAGGTGAAACGTTGAACTTAAAGTATAGTTTCCCAGACGTTATAAATATTTGACGACCACAACATTTCATTAAAATTTATTTGCTAAGTAAATGGCAGAAGACATAGTGGTTTATACTATTACGACTAAAAACCCTGAGTCATATAATTCTATAACAACAAACTTACAAAGTCCTCAAGGACGATATTGTAAACTGACCTTAACACGATGACGACTAAAGCCTGTTTTGCTCTTTTGACACCAGAAGATTTTATTGTTTGTGAATGGTAAAAAATACTCCTTTGAAGATACTTACTCAGATATACCACCAACAGGTTTTTTGACTTATTTAATACTTTAAGGACGGATGTAACATGTGCTGCAACTAGAGCAGGTTTCATTATGTTTGGATGTCCGACTGAGTTTACTATAAACAATATGAGCTATAATACAAAACTTATTTCTGGTTTTACTACCAACAGTTTCCTATAACAGGAAAAGGTGTCATACAAGGAATGTCTGTTCCATTGACTTTAAGTTACACCTATTTTATATATTGTTTCAAACTTAGGTTCAAAGTGCTATTCGAATGTTGACAGAAACTACTATGACCAAAAAGATACTCATGCGTAATAAACAACACTTTCTCTGCTGGTTTGCCTATTGTTCATTCGAATGCAGAGTTTTCAGCTTTAGTAAACTCAAACACTTTAGCAAACATAAACTTAACCTTAGTTGACGCAACTTTGTTCTGTAAAACTTTTATGTCCTATGTATTTGTCAATGACGGCAGAAAGTTTCGAATTGGAAGATGCAACTGGTGAAAGTATTGTACTACAAGAACAACTTCAACAACAAATAGCTCAAGAACAACAAATGCAACAAATAGCTCAGAATAAAAAAATATTTTTTTTTATTTTTATAAAAATGTACAGAATAGATGTTTCAGATTTTTATGACTTCCAAGCGTTCAGAAATATGTGTCCATTTAGAGACTATAACAAAGCAGTCGAGAATTTGAAACGTTTAGTCATTTATGTCGACTCTGCCCAGAATGTTATGTCATGAAAGAATGGGATGTTGTCTTTAACAAACCAAGAGCAACCATAGTTTCAGAACAAGAATGTAGACAGAAACTTAAGAAAATAAAAGTCGTACAAGTTGGCATGAAGATGTTAGATGCTTGGGATATCTTATTGTCAAAACTTGAAGATTTTTCAGTTCGAGGTATAAAGTTTTATACACCTTCTCCAAACTTCTATTCTATCTTCACTGGATATAAATACGAACAAGTAGAATGGAAAGAAAATATTATAGAAGCTTGGTTAGACCATGTCAAAGAAATTATATGCAATGGGAAACGAAAGAGTCTATGAGTATATCTTATGTTGGTTTGCAAACATCTTACAACATCCAAGTGCTAAAAATGAAACTGCTCTCATTATAATTGGAAAACAAGGAACTGGTAAGAACACATTCTTTACAGATATTTTGTGCAAACTGTTAGAAGGTTATTCGAACCCGAATATGACAAACTTAGAAAACATCTGCGGCAAGTTTAACTCCTCAATAGAGAATATGAAACTTATAGTTTGCAATGAACTTCAAAGTATAGATACAACAAAAGTTTTGAACTCAGATGCTTTGAAGAGTCTTATAACAGATAAAGTTGGAGTTGTTGAAAGAAAATATAAAGACCAAAGAGTTTGTGAAAATGTTGCAAACTTCATTATGGTTTCAAACAATGCTGTTCCGATGAAGTTAGAAAGTTCTGACAGAAGATATGTAGTTGTCAGAACGTCAGATTCTCATATGCAAGATACAGAATATTTTGACGCTTTGTCAGAATGTTTGACATCTGACTTTTACAACCACTTGTTCTCATATTTTATGACATTAGATATTTCTAAGTTCAATCCAAGACAAATTCCACATACCGAAGAGAGACAAACATTGTTAGAAGCAAACAAGAGTGTATATGAACTGTTCATAGATGAGACTAACTTTGAGTGTTTAGATGAAAGGTCATTGTACGATTCGTATAAACAATATTGTCAAGAATATGGTTATATGGCAGCGTCTAAACGAACATTCTTGGCAAATGTCAAAAGTCTTTTAGACATACAGAACGGCGTATATACAAAGAAAAATTTTTCTGAGTAAATTTTAAAAACAGTATTTTTTTATTTTATTTGAAATGTACGCTGAGTTTGTTGGAAAAGACTGTTGGAAAACTTGTTTGTTAGATGAGAAATATGAAATTCACTGTTGTGAGTCATTTGAAGTCAGAAACAAAAAGACAAAAAGAGTTTTAAGCGAATGGGAGCAAAATAACGGATATGCTAGGATGAAGATGGGTGGGAAAAACTATTTAAAACATGTTGTCATTGCAACTCATTTTATACCGAACCTAAAATTTACCTTTTGTAGACCATATAAACCGTATAAGAAACGACAATAGACTTGAAAACTTACGCTGGGTCACTCGTTCTGAAAACAGTAAGAACAAAGGCAAATTTGGAGATATTGTATTCGAATTTGTCGACGAACTAGAAGATGAAGCAATTGAAATTACAGACTATGGCAAGCATACGTTTGAGTTTTACTACTATAGCGAAGAACAGGACTCTTTCTACTTTTATACCGGCGTAAACTATAGGAAATTACAAGTATATTTTACTAAGGCGGGCTATGCTTATGTAAACGCTAGAGATACAGATGGAAAATACGTTAAAATACTTCTTAACAAATTCAAGAAGCTATATGGCATACCATTTTAAAACGTTTTTTTAAAAAAATATTTTTTTATCCGATAGAAAAGATGACGAAATTCATCTCAGTAAACAAGTACATGTCAGGACTTAAAGAAGAACTAGACCCATTCGCTTATTTGAATGTTTACTTCTACCATTTTGAAAAGTCTTCATTCAGCAAAGTTTGGAACATCGAACCAGTTAAGTTTGCTATTGTGACTAAAAATGGTGCGAAATTTGAAGACTTAGACATAGAAGGTTTGTTAGCAGTCAAAGAAAGTTTTGACAGAAGGTTTTCAAACCTTAAAGAAGGCAAAGCATACAAACTTGTTATACCTTATGAACAAAGAAAGCAGACGACTATGAATATTTGAGTCTAAGATAGTTGAAGTTCAAGGTAAATTAGGTAAAAAGATTTTAGAGTCTAAACCAGTGTTTGCTCCTAAAGAGGAAGAGAACATTGACATTGACCCAGAAATGTTCTAAAAATAAAATTTTATTTTTACATGTCAAATCTCCCCTTCTCTGGAACTGGTTCAGGTTCTTTCTTCTCTTCTTCTACTTTCTTTTCTTTCTTTTCTCTCTTCTTCTTCTTCTTTTCTGGTGGAGTTATGTCAAATTTCTCAGAACCATATTTATGTAAAAGTTCTTTGTCCTTTAATAGCTCTTCTATTCTGTTTTCTATTTCATCTTCAAGAACAGCGCATGTGCCTTCTTTGCATTCTAAGAACTTTGTTGGACTTCATCTTTCCAATCGGCGTCATCTCTGTCAACAAGTCTGTCATTGACAAATTTTAAACTGCTCTTTGTAATGTTTTATGGTTCTTGTCATATTCCCAGAAACAGAACTTTAGAACAAATTCACCTTTCTTGTTTACACTATGTAAGATTTTATGGTCTACAGATGTTTTGCTGTCGAAAAGCTTGTCTCGAATATAGATAGCGAAATCGCTAGACATTTCTTAAAAGATAAAATTTTTAATTTTTCTAAAAATATGTTAGAAAAAAAGTTTGCTGACATTGACAAGAAATTTGAGAATGTTTTAAACAAGAACAAGAGGAAGTTGGAAAATGCTCAGATAAAGCCTATACATGACAAGTTCTTATTTGCTCAGAATGGTATAACAGGTCTAATTGCACCACCTGGGTCGGGTAAGACTTTCACTTATCTTAAAATGGCTGCACAACAACAAGAACTAGATGAGAAGAACCCATTCTATGAGTTAGTTGTTATTTGTAGTACTTCTGGTCAATTTGACCAAACCGTCAATTCGTTCAAAGATATTATAAAGAAGTCTAAGTTAGTATGTATAAAGGATACTGAGTTGTTAGATTGGATAAAGAAGTACCAAAGAAGAGTTTTGAAGTATAATGCTATAAATGAGTATATAAATTCTAAGTTTAAAGACCCAAATGAGGAAATGCAGAGAATATTAGAGAAGAAACACTTCAGAAACAAACAGAAAGAGATAGAATACATTTCGAAGAAATTGCAATCGTACGATTGGAAAACGTACCCTCATAGGTGTCTTCTTATCTTAGATGACTTTGCTTCTCATCCTTTGTTAAAGAACAGAGAACAAGACATGTGTCGAATTCTTAAGAAACTTAGGCACTTTAACATCTCAGTTGTCATTTGTGTACAGACAGCAAAGAGTTTAAGTAAGGATGTTAAAAGAATACTTACTGACATCATACTTTTCCCTGGATTGTCCGAAGACGATTTCATGGAACTTATGAAAGAGTCCATGGCAGGTAAGTTTGACAGACATGAACTATGGGAGAAGTACAAAGTCATACAAGACCCTCATACTTCTTTCAGAATTCATATCTACGCGAACAAAGTTCAAATTGTAAAAAGTCAAGCTTGAAAAATAAAGAGTTTAGTCTTAGTCTGTTGTGGTGCTGCAGCTTTCGGTTCTTCTGGCTTTGGAAGACATTCAGGAAGAGGAACGTCGGACATTCGTTTGTGTCCTGTCGGAAGGAAGAACTTTTCCTGTTGGAAGGAAAAACTTTTCCTGTTGGAAGGAAGGACTCGGAATGTCGGAAGGAAATTTTTTTCCAGTTGTCGGGAAATTTTTTTCCAGTTGTCGGGAAAAATTTTTCCAGTTGTCGGGAAAAAGTTCTCAATTTTCGAAAATTTGAATGGTTTACGGACGGACAACAGGAAAATTTTTTCCAGTTGTCGGGAAAATTTTTTCTTGTCGGATGGAAAAACTTTTTCTGTCGGAAGGAAGAACTTTTCTTGTCGGATGGAAGGACTCGGAATGCCAGAAGGATTTGACAAGGCAATTTACTTTATAGAGCTACCTGAGCCATCTGAAGTCAAGCGTAAAAATAAATGGTTCATCTACCCTACTTGTTTGAAGTTGTCAAAATACTCTGTTATTTTTTCCTTCAGTAGCGGTAAGTCTTCTTTGAAGGTAAGTATTGTACAACCTTTCATATCATAGTGTGTTTGAGGTAACGTATCTTGAACTATTTGTTTCACATCTTCATTCGGTGTCATTGAAATCGGTAAGTTTTCGCGATAGAACCAATTTCTGTCAGATTTGTAAATCTTAGCAAGGTCGTAAAAGCTTTTGTTGTTTCTTCTGACTAAATGCAACATAACCATATCTCTGTCTTCTTCATTTTCCATCTCTTCAGTGTAAATCATATACTTATAGTTCTTTTCCTTTCCTTTTGGTACCGAACGTGGTATTCTTTTCTGTATGTTTTTGTCTTTGGATTCAATGACTTCATCTTTTGCTTGAAGTTTCTTTTCCATCTCTTCACGTTCTTGTCTATGAATTTCATCTAACATCATGAAAATATAACAAGCGTAACGAGGTGAAGCCCACATTGCAACAGCATTTACAAGAAGTCTATGTACATACCAACCTCTCAAACCAGGAGCCAAATTCTTGCGATTTTCGTACGGAATCTCTACCCTCGGTTTTCCGAGGGTAGCAAACATATGAGGAAATTCTTCTAAAAGTTCTTTTGTCTGTTGGTTTTCAAACCAATGATATGCTTGCTTTGTAGAACGAAGAGCATTCAAAATACTTTGCATTTGGTACATGTCATCTTTGACCGAACGAATGAGACGTAACTGTTTGTTATACTGAACCCACTCGTATTCTTCACTTATAGCTTCATGAACGATAGCAGTTGTTGTGTTCTCTGTTGTTGACATATCTGTCTTTATATTCCGGATAAAAAAATAAAAAAAAATAAAATTAGCGTTATTTTCTGACTTTCACAAAAGACCAAAAATAAACGCTTTACATGTATTTTTCAGCAACTTCGTCAAATAATTTTATAGCTTTATCTATCTCATCTACTTCAAACGTTTCTTTACCTTTTATGGGAGCACCATATATTTTCTCAAACTTTTCAAGTAGTTCTGTTTCAGCAGCTCTCATATCGTTAACGAACACAACCTTAACTCTATTGACTGTACTGTCATATCTTTGAGTTATATTATATGTTCTTCCTATCTTATATCTCTTTGTATTGAAGTCCTTCGGTTTCTGAACGATGTAAAGTAAGCCTTCACTGCAACGTTCTGAGTCGAATAAACCATATGTTATGAAGTTATATCCAACAACTGGGTCTAACCATAACAAAACTATTGGTATAAGACTTTTGTCGATGAGATATGCTGTAGTTCCATAGAATCTTACCGATATCATAAGCTCAGGATTTCTTGTCAAAATTTTCTGACTAGAAGCAGTTCTAACCCAGTCGTGGGATGTTTTCTTTCCAAATGGAGATATAATGTCTGACAAAGAATATTTATTGTATTTCTTTGAGTATCTTACGTTTAAATCACCTATTCTAACCAATTTAGTGTTATTGTCTATCTTTTTAACTGTTTCAAACTCAGTGTTTGTCATTTCCTGTTCTTACATACAAAATAAAAAAAAAATATTTTAAAAAAACTAGCTTTATTTTTTCTATCTTAAGGAAATTCATGATTTTCATAGAGTTTTAGGCGACCAGGATTTCTTACCTACTCGCTGTTCTTCATGATTTTCATAGAGTTTTGGCGAGTAAGATTTTCTATCTTGTATAAAAGATATGATTTCAGGGATTTTTTTGACGAAGTGCAAAAGTTCTCTTCGTAAAAAAATAACAGTTATATAATGAAATTTGGTCATTTTTTCAATAAAAATAATGTTTATGTTAGAATGTTAGATCTAACATGTTTTCTAACATGTTTTCTAACATGGTCTAAAACACACAAAACTCATGAAATTTCATACGGAATTCAATAAAAATAATGTTTATGTTAGAATGTTAGATCTAACATGTTTTCTAACATGTTTTCTAACATAACTATTTACAAGCGTTTTACATGGTATATGTTGCGATGGTTCATGACTCTAAACAATTTCGTAGCTTCTATTTCTTCTGTCAGTACATCGAATGTTTTAACAATGCCGAAGGTTTCTTTATATTTCTTCTTGACATCTGAAAGAAGGAAATCGTCAGCTGTTGGATAGTTTTTGTTTAGAAATGTCAACATGTCCATTTTATCTTCTGCTGGTTTCTCTGCTTCTTTCTTTAAATCTGCATAGTCGTTTCGCATACGTTCTATCTCTTTGACGGAGTAGTTATATTTCCTCATTGCTGCTTTACATTTTGAACATTGCGGATTCATTTTTGCGTTATATTCTGAAACCTTACCTGCTAAAACAACTAAGGCGTCAATGGTTTTCTTCATCTCGAACATAGCGGGTTTTATTTGTTCGTTCCATACCTTACCCCTACTATCTTTATCTCTTATTTCCCAAACACATTTTGCAACTAACGAAACAAAGTTGTCGTAGGTCTTAAATTCTTCGGATTTGTAAAGGTCAGAGATGTTCTTATATACCATGTCGCAATCTTTGTCCATAACCTTATGGTTGCAATGAAAACCAAGGAATTCATAATTTACCTTTCGTATGAACTTCTTTATTTCTACTGAGTCAGTTGCTTTGACTTCTATTTCATCGAATTCTGGAATAGTAAGCTTTTGTTGTTGGATTTCAGGAAGTTTAGGTAGATGGTCGATGAGGTCCTGCATTTCATAAAGATACTGTTCATTTGTTTCATCTTTCGCACTACAGTCTAAATTACTTGTTAAAAGTTCTTGCTTTATCTTCTGGATTTTTGTTTCGAAAGTATATGAAGAAGGAATGAAGCTTTTCATCTCTACTAACATTGAAGTTGGGTTCATGACTAACGAGTTTGGTGCTGTTGTTGCTAACATGTTCTTACAATAAAAATAAAAAATATTTTTTTAAAAAAACTAACTTTATTTTTTATTTCGGGAAAATTCATGAAAATTCAAGAGTTTTAGACCATGTTAGAAAACGTGTTAGAAAACATGTTAGATCTAACATTCTAACATAAACATTATTTTTGGGTCTTTTACGCTCATTACGAAGAAGTCTTGACAAAACATTTACGAAGAAGTCTTGACAAAACATTTACGAAGAAGTCTTGACAAAACATTTACGAAGAAGTTTCGACAAATTCAAGAGTTTTCTACGATGTTAGAAAACATGTTAGAAAACATGTTAGATCTAACATTCTAACATAAACATTATTTTTTTGAATTCAATAAAAATAAATGGTTCATTTACTCACAATATTTTTGTACAAAACGACCCCAAACTTTTAACTTCTTTTCTGCAGCTTCTAATGCTATCTTAGCGAGTTCATATTCTCTAAATTCTCTCTTTAAATCTTCTTGTTCCCATTGGTCTAGTTCGTATGGAGAATCTCTATAACCATAACATATCTCACGTTCATGTTCTATTTGTTTTTCGCACATTTTTCTAACTTCTTGTTCGAACAAAGGTTTAGCATTCTCTACTGTATCTTCAAGTTCTTCTTCATCTAATTTCTCATGAACTTTCTTGTCTATGGAGTCCATAATTTTTCCAACTGCTATACAATATTTTGGAGAAGCCCACATTGCAATATAGTTTACAAGTCTTGGGTCTACATACATTCCTCTAACCTGTTTGATTTCATCCGGAATTCCTGCATGAATTTTGTATAAAAAGCAACCCGCTGTTTTCCGCGGGTTGGTATATTCTTCACAAAATGCCTTAAAATACTCTTCCCAGGACTTATTTTCCAACAACCTTCTAAAGTCTTTCCTAAACTGCTGACACATCTTTGTTGCATTTATATAACCATCCTTGTCTCTACATAAGACTTCAATACCGTTGTAAGTGCCTTTTGTGAATGTTTCGCCATTAGATTTGTTCGTGAACGTTTTTGCTTCGACTGTCATTTTCTGTTCTTACAATAAAAATAAAAAATATTTTTGAGTGGCTTAACCGTCGGACATCCGTTTGTGGCTTAACCGTCGGACATCCGTTTGTGGCTTAACCGTCGGACATCCGTTTGTGGCTCGACCTCAAAACAAGCATTTTGTGAAGAATATACCAACCCGCGGGTTGCTTTTTTTATACAAAATTCAAGAGTTTTGTGTGTTTTCTACGATGTTGTCAAAATGTCGTGTTGTCACACTTTTTAAAAGAAGTTAAAATGACCTGGTGACCTGGTTCCACCTAAAATATATTTTTGCCGAATTCAAGAGTTTTGGTTGAAAAATACGGTAGGGCCAAAAATGGCTCGACCTCAAAACAAGCATTTTGTGAAGAATATACCAACCGCCGGAATTCCGACGGTTGCTTTTTTTATACAAAATTCATGAGTTTTGTGTGTTTTCTACGATGTTGTCAAAATGTCATGTTGTCACACTTTTTCAGAGAAGTTAAAATGACCGAGGCACATAGGCACATAGGCACACCTAAAAAACATCTAACCAAAACTCATTTTTCAATACTTTTTCAGCACTTTTCCGTAGTTGTATATGAAAGACAATTCGAGATAAAAGTCATAGTACAATGGAATAATATGCTGCACACCGTTTGTTGTGAACCAAACTTGAAAGTCAGAGAAACTGTTACTAGGTGGTTCGTAGAATTTAGAAGCAAAGTCATAAAAGTCCTTACCGATACATAGAAAACTGTTGTTGCTTGAACTGAAACTTGCATGACACATAACATTTTGAGGGTCAAACACGTTTCTATAAACCATCAAATCTGTTGGTGGGCGTATAAATTTAAACGGACCGTCAGGTGGTAATGGTTCGTTCTGGTTTAGTAACCGAAGAAATTGTGCCCAAGAACGTTTGTCTACTTCCCAAAATAAAAACTGTGTATCTCTTGGAGGGTTATTTTCAATCCTTTGAAATGAAACTGTGGAGTTCATCTTGTCATATTCTAGTTTCAGATAGTATGTTCCATTTAGTAAAGAGTCGTATTTTTCTTGAAATTCCCAGTAGTATTTGTTTATTTGAGTTTGAAAGTCATTTAGAGTCTTCTCAAGGTTTTCGTCTGAACGAATTGTAAAGATTCTCATTTCATCAAATTTGTCTATTAGACCATCAGAATCTTTATACTGCCCATGAAAATATACTGCGAACATAAAAGCGTTAGTTCTATTTGAAAACAAAACTCTTCTAAATCCTATTGCCTTTGCATCTGAAGGACTTTGAAGCCAACGAATTGGATAGTCAAACCTGTAAGCACCGGATGAAATTTCTTCATCTGAAATAGTCCTACCGGCGTTTGTAAAGATATAGTCTAACGGTTTTGTATCTGCTACTTTTGTTCTTTGTTTTTCAACCTGAAACATTTAATATATGTAAAAATATACTGTTTTAAAAAAAACGTTTTTACTTCATGCAATGTTTTATTTCATACAATGTTTTATTTCTGTGCCGTCTTCAAGTATGCCCCAGTACTTACGCTTGGAGAGGACATGAACTTCTGAAAATACCTTATCTAGCTTAAAACAGCCCATCTTCTCACCGACTAAACCCATTTCAATGAGTTTGTTGTACCCTTCTTCGTTCGTCATGAGTGCGTCAATGTTCTCATAGTAAACCTTCACTTTGGATTTAACCTCTGAGAAGAATTTGTTGTAGTTGTCAAGGACTGCCTTTGCGAACTGAGGGTAGGACCAATGTTCGACAATAGGTTTTAATGTGGTTACTAAGCCACTTTGACCTTGAGTGAATTCGTACTTCAAAACAAAAGGGGAGAACCTTTCAACAAAGTTGTCGACCTTCTCATAATGTTTACTCTTCATCTTTTGAGGTTTTTTAATGGAATATCCCCATGTCGAATTCATAAGCAATTTGAGTGTCATTGCAAGTTTGGGGTTTGAAGCTTTCCTAATATCATATAGTTGTTGTATGACCTTTCCAACTGTATAGTTCCTTCCCGGGAACTCACCATCTTCGTTTGGAATTCCAGTCGGGATATATTGGACAAACCTCATGTATGCAGCGTTAAGGTCGACATAGTATATCTTTTCATCTGAGTCGAACTTGTCGCATCCAATCGGACCAGTTCGTGGAAATTCAAGTGAGTCTCTTATCTTCTGAGAAACTTCTCCTGTTATCTCATAAACATCGTCGAAGCAACCTGTTTCATATAAAACCTTCTGACCTAACTCAGATGCTCTCCAATACAATTTGACGTCAATTGGATGTCTCAATGGAAGTTTGTTTATAGCATCTTGAAGTTCTTGCAACCTCATTGGAAGTTCTTCTGGTTCAGGTTGGTATCCGAACAATCCAACTCCTTTTGGAATTGTGTACTTCTTTTGTACTAGAACTTTGTCTGGAACAACTTTTGGTCTTACCAACAATGAAAAGTTTGTTTCGTCTTTTGGTACAAAAGTTTCTGTCAGCTTGTCATCTGGAATCGGTTCCAACAAACCTTTCTCGAAAAGAATGTTAACAGCTCTGACAATGTTACACTTACCTTTTCCGAACATAAGACTTTCGTTCAACATGAAGTGGTTGTGGACAATTGCAATCTTCAACCATGGTAAGTCTTTGTCAACAACATAGTCGTCATGTGAAGAACCTTTAGCTGTAGGTATGTTGACTCGGATATTGACATTTGCCAACGGTGCAATTTTTGCCAATTGACCTCTGAGCATGTACCTTGTCTTCACACATGACTCAAGATACTTCATTTTCTCTTCTGTAACAAGACCAGAGTTCCTGAGACATGTAAGAATGCAAGGTTCATTGACAATTGTTTCAATTGAATTGTAAATTCCATACCTTGTCAAGTCAATGTCAGACTTATTTATGAAGGGGAAGTATCCAGCATGTTGTCTGACTGCTTGAGGGTTAGGTTGGTACCATTCAAACTTTACGCTTGCAATTCCTTCAATTGCATTCAAAATATCTGAGTCGGAGTCAAACATTTGTTCTCTCTTTGTAGTCTTGAAAGCGTCAAGAAGTTGTGCGGCTGTTGTGACATTGCCATGGGCATAGTATATATGACCATCTAAATCTGTTATGGTTAGTCTGAGATTGTATCCTTTCTTATTTCCGTCTTGTATGGCAGCAAGTACACCCATGAAGCCTTCTTTGTTCTTTCCTTCGTCAAAGTTTACTGTAAAGGTTCGACCAGATGTAATTTGACTTCTAACTTCACGATACTTTTCATATGCATATCTTGTTCTTTCCATGGGAGCATGACCATCCTCTGCACTACCTTTTTTCCTTCTCAAAGGATGCAACTGTTCGTTATGTTTCCAGTAGAACCTGGCAAAGCCGTCGTGTCCTTCAACCTGCGGCTCACTAACATCGAAAGGCAAGTTCATAAGACGCTCTTCTTCTAATCTCTCTAGTCTGTTTGGATAATTGGCGCGCGCTGTTTTTATGTCCATTTCGTAGGTCAGACCAGACAGTTTGTCATAGACTTTTATGGGTCTTCCCTTCCTATATTTAAAATTCTTCGAAACTCTCCAACCATATCTTTGCAACTCTGCTTTTATTCTAGCAGATTTTCTATCCATTCTATATGGGGGCATTTTTATAAAAATAAAAAAATATTTTTTCCTTTACTTAACATAACCACCAGCTACCATAAGTCTTTGACGCCAACCCATACCAGCTAATGAAGGTTGACTTGGTTTAGTTTCCAAACTAAACTTTGGTTTTGGTTTATCTTCAGTTTTTGGTTTTTCTTCTTCTATCGGTTTTTCGTCACTTTTCGGTTCATCTGACTTTACCTCACTTGCAGGTATGGTTGTGTCGTCAACATCTTCATAAATATCATATGCCATCTGTTTTTGTTTTCCTTTCAACTTTTTGTGTTTGTTGTAAAGTTTAGAATATTTCGACTCTAAGTCAATGAGATGTTCTATAATGAACTGTTGGTCAGTGAAGTAAACTTTTCCATCTGTTGTCTCATAAACTCCTTCAGACTTCAATATTTTATTTGTGAGAGTCTGTTTCTTTTTTGAGATACTTGCCGTTCCATTTCTATGAAAAGTGACTTTGTAGTTAGGGTTTGTATTTCCAGACCTGGCACTTTCTATTATTGAATTTTTCTCTTCATCTGTAAGTTCTTTGACAGGTTTTGACAATGGTTCTGAACTTTTTGTTTGTGGTGTCAAATCTACCGTTTCAACTTCTTCGGTCATTTCATCTCAGTAAAAAATTTTAGTTTGGTTTGTTTTCAACTGGTTGTTTAGGTTTTTTAAGTCGGTCTAAAACTTCCTGAGGTATAGGGAGGACTTGACAAACACGTGGTGTAACTGCTGGAAGTCGACAAATCCATCTTGAACCCATTTGTCTCAATGCTGTATTGTTCATTTCATCTCAGTAAAAAATTTTACATTCCCCAAGTTTGAGGTGGTTGCGGTTGGTTATTGTTTACCCACTGTTGTGCATGGTTATATCCTCTGTTAAAGAATCTTTCACCTTGGTCCATATAGTGTCCTGCTTGGTTATAGTAGTCATTTGCTTTGTTATAATAGTTTCCTGCTTGTCTTCCTACATTGTCCATCCATCCTTGAACTTTTCCTCTTGTTTCAGGATTTGGAATAAGATTTGTTGCATCTCGTGCTACATCCCAACCTTTCTGTACAGTTTGTATAATAGGTTGTGCTTTCTCTTTAAGTATACCTAATGTACTCAAAATCTTCCTTCCAACTCCAAATACACTCTGGCTATTGTTCCCACTGCGGGCAAAAATCTGGATGCAACTCCTGCTAATGCGCCAAATAAACCCATTTCTTATGGGTTAAAAAATGACGAATCCAAACAAGGACCCCTATGTTTCTAAGGCAACAAAAAAAGCACTCATGATAAAAATCTTTAGTTCAACACCAAATGCTTGGTTTATGGATATCTTGGAAAATATTCCGAGGTATAGAGAAGATGGACCTCCATACTGGCTAATATTTGTCGGTCAAAACACAAGATACTGTGAAGCTATACCATTACAGTCCAAAAATATTTTAGATGTGAAAACTGCTTTGACAATATTCGTTGACAAATACCATCCAACAAAACTGACATCTGACTGTGAACGTTCTTTCAAATCAGATGATGTAAAAAACTATCTGCGTTCAAAAAATGTAAACCAATATTTCATTGTCGACCAAAACCATTCTGCTCTTGGTGTCATTGACAGTTGTATAAAAATCTTAAGAGACTTAAACCAACCACAAGGTGGTGAGGTAGATGAAATGTCATATGACGACAAATATAGACACTTCTCCATGGCAAAGATGAGACAAGTTTTAAATATTTACAATAGCCGTAAACAAAAAGGTTTGGGAAACCACTCCCCGAAGAAATGAAAAACAACCCCGACTTAGAGAAAGACTATATATTTAATAGTTTAGTCAAAAGAGACAAACAAGAAAGAATGCCAGGCTTCAAACTTAAGAAAGGTGACAAAGTAAAAATAGAAATACCTAAACGCGACCCATATGAAAATACTATTGACTATGACAACAATGGGAACTCGACAGGTACTCACATTCGTGTTCGTAAAAATAGAAGAAAGTATACAAGAGAATATTATGAAGTTTTAGGCAAACATGGCAAAATGTACACACTGCAAGCAGAAGATAAAACTACTATTGTCAGACCTCGTTTCAAACTTGTCAAAGTTCAAGGTGGTATACTTTCAAAGACAGTTCCTAACAAATATAAGACAACTCCTGACGAATATGCTAAAGAAGTGGAACATGACGACTAAGCAATTCTATACCATGCGTAAACTGTCATGTAAGGTGGCATGTAGTCTGTTCCATTTCCTGTAGATGTTGTTGTAAAAGTATGTTGGTGGTTTCCAGTTGTATCTGTCCACATTCCATTCCAGTCTACTGGGTCGTTTGGAAAATGAGTTCTTGACATAACTTGAATTTGCATTGAAATCTGAGAAACAGTGTTATATCCTTGTTTGCAAACCCTATGACTATGGTTTCCATTAGAACTTGTTGTACCAGAATGACTATGTGGTGGCAAGTTGTCGACAGATATCTTTTTACTTCCACCTGTTTCCTTTGAAGAGTTTGCACAATACAAAAACCTGTCGACTATTTGTTCCCATGCACCAACACCAAACATTACTTGAGGACCTCCTGCTTCCATAGATGTATAAATAGAACCTACTGGGTTCATTAAATCAAACATATGAGATATTATAGGATTGTCTCTTTTGAACTTAAAATATAGTGCAACCATTTCAGGTTTCTTCTGGTTTGTGTCAGAATATTTTTTATAATATAATCTTATGTTTTCAGGGTAGGTAAAGTCTTGACTATAATATTTATTTCTGTCATCTTCATAATAGTATACTATTCTCGTTTTTTCTATTGCATTATATCTTTTATATCTATAAAAATCTAAATATAATGTTTGCTTTTTTGGGTCTACACGTGCGTCAACACCATAGTCATAATAATATGGTACTGGAGCTGGGTCAGGCAATGTCATATCTGTCATTTCATAAACTCTTAAATATTTCTTTTGTTCGTCTCCATATAAGTTTAAGTAGCAGTTGTTGTCTAATGGAACTTTAACTTGTGTACCATCGTTCTTTATATAGCTTACATACATTTCATTGTTATTTTTCGGAATGAGTTTATACCGTGTACCATTTTCTAAGGACTGTACCAACTGCCATCTAAAATATTTGTTTTCTTCATTGACAGAAAAGTCACCAACAATAGTTTCAATATTTTTCGTTGTTCCTATCAAACTTTGGTATATTTCATTGACATATGTTTTATCTGCTTTCTTTTCAAGGCTAACGTTTAAGTCTGTTATTTCAGAAGATGTATGTGTATGTCCAACGTCACTTTTCCTGTTTAAGGTTTCTTGTAAGTTTGTAATATTTGCAATGGTATGTGTATGTCCAACGTCACTTTTACTGTTTAAGGTTTCTTGTAAGTTTGTAATATTTGCAATGGTATGTGTATGTCCAACGTCACTTTTACTGTTTAAGGTTTCTTGTAAGTTTGTAATATTTGCAATGGTATGTGTATGTCCAACGGCACTTTTACTGTTTAAGGTTTCTTGTAAGTTTGTAATATCAGATATAGAATGTGTATGAGTCTTTTTAGAATATTCGTTTTCAGCTCTTGTCACTTCACTTGACATTTTATTGTCAACATATGTTTTGTCCGCTAGTTCAGGATGAGTATGTTCTTTCGTTGCATATGTTGCATCTGCTCTGTCATGTTCTTCTTGAACTTTTTCAATGACATATTCTTTGTCAGCTTTGTTGTCAACATCTGCTTTCAAAAGAAGTTCTTTTATAGGTTTCTCGTTTAAAGTTCCTTTTGTTGGATTTATACAAACAGTATGGTTCTTATTGTCTTGAAATAGAAACTCATCTGTCATTGGGTTTAATGTCAGTTTTAAGTTTCCTTCTTTCAATGACTCAGATATCTTAGAATAGTTTGAAAAGTTTGTTGTGTTCTTATTTAGAGCTTGCATAATGAGTTGTCGGTTGTGTTGTATTTCTCTCATAGACGCTGTTTCTTTCGACATTTTTATTCTAGATAAAATATGCTTTCAATAGAAAAAGAAAATTCAAGAGTTGCTACAACTAAACCATTAGATGAACTTTTTACGAATGTCGGTCAAAAGTTTGAGACAGATACCGTAAAGCATGAAGGCTATCGTTTTGACTACCCACTAAGATGGTTAAGAGACCCATCCGTCACAAAAGCTATTGGCTTTCGTAGAATGAAGTTCATTTCAGAAGCCATACATGGTTTCCCATTTACGGTCGCTTTTGAAGTTCGATACTATAACAAAGAAAAACGTACGTATGAGAAATTTGAACAGGGAAAACTTTTACAAGTGAATTTGCTTGTAAACTTAGAAACAACTCTTCAAGCTTTTCAAGAAAAAATAAACGATATCTATCTCGAATATGCAAACCAGTATAACATTGACGAAGGAGAGTACCATCTCGATATTATATATGACAGGAAAAATGCAACTGTTAAAATCAATAAAATAGAAGACCTTGGAGAAAACGTTATATTTCTACAAAATATAACAACTTGGCATGGCATAGATTTTTGAGGATGTTAAATCAGCCTGCATGGTATCCAGTACACCCGGACTATTATGAAGTCTCAAACCCTAATGGAACATATGAAAATGTTTTCGACTCAGATGCTATTATTGTTCATGCTTCATTTTCTGGTGCACAAAACTCTTTTTTATGCTTGGCAAATGACTTTTACGAAAAACCTACAAAGCTATATGAACCGCCGAGTGGAAGTATTTCAGACTTTCAAGTATGGTTTACAACAGATGGAAGAAAGAGAATAGTTCCATTATACCATGCGTTTTACTTAGAACTTAGTTTCATATACAACTACTATCGAACGGTAAAAATATAATTTTTTAATACGGTTGAGGTGTTGGATTTGGTTGCCAACTTGACTGTGGTGCAGGTTCAGGCTGTTGTATAACAGGAGCTTGTTCTTCTGGTTCAGGGTCTTTAGGTATAATACCAACAAACTGACCTACCCTTTTACCAATATTTTTGACTCCGTTCCAAATTCCTCTTCCGACAGATTTTATTCCATTCCATATACCTCTTCCAACATTTCGAAAGAAGTTTCCTATCTTACTGAAGAAACCCATTTTACTATATGTAAAAATCTAATGTCCGCCTAGTCTCTTACGTTTCCTGTTGAGTTCCATAGCATTCTTTAACTGGAGCTCATACATTCTATTTCTCCTCTGGTAGAAAACATACTCTGGGTCAACTCCTGTGTTCGCGTCATCTGCATAAAGTTGTTTATATCCCACTTCAGGGTTTGTATAAAACTCTTTCCATCTCATATTTGCATACCATGGTGGTAAGCCTAACGCAGCGTCATTTGACATGGCAGTTTGCATTTGTACATCTGTTGGCACTTGACCATAGTTTGCCATTGCAGTTTGTATTCTAACTTCATTTGGAATATTCTCTGGGTTTGGTTGTCCAGGTTGCTGTGCATTCGCTAAGTTCTGTGCGTCCATTTAATATTAGATAAAAATATCTCTTACGAGTACATATACTGGACATTTGCAGGCATTGGTTCATCTTCATATTCTCTATATCTTTCTGCCACGTCAAATAAGTAAATGACACAATGGAAAAAACCTAAAACAAGTAGTCCTATTTCAAACCACATTTACTTACCAATAAAATTTCTTTGTTGTGACACTTTTTCCGGTTTATAGGACTCTCTCATATTCTATCTTGTCATATATAAACTCATAGTCATGTATGTCCTCTAACCATCTCATAACGGTTTCCAAACCACTTTTATCGGATGTAAAGTAAAAGCATGGATGGTTATGTAAAACGTCTAAAGTTTCTAAAGAGTCTCTCAAAGTCCAGTCTACTTGGTATTGAAAATCCCATGTGTTATAGAACGGCGGGTCCACTATAAAGAAAATATTTTCCTTGTCTTTATATTTTTCATACAACTCTGTCCAATGACATCTCACAAACTCTATACCCTCAATATATTTTTCTATGTCCTCTTTGAAAACATTTGTATAGTTAAGATATAAAACTTTTGACATAAGTGTTTCAATGTCATGAACTCTTATAGAACCACTATATAATAGTCTAGCAGATATACTATCCCAGTCTATATATTCTGCTTTTTTCAAAACCTCTCTCACAATATTTTTCTTATCTAATGGTATACGTTCCATCTTACCTATAGGTATCTTTTCTTTTAACTCTTTCAATATATTGTTTGTGTCTGGAATATGTTTGAGACGGTCCATATAGTTGTCGAAGTCATTGCATATAATCTTTGAGTCTGGGAATATTGTATGGCACAAATGGGATATATAGAAACTTCCACCGAACAAATCTACAAATGTTAGACCATTCGGTAGTTTCTTAAGTTCTCTCAATATAATATCTTTACATCTACTCTTATTTCCAAAGAACGGTAACGGTGGTTTTGTAAAATTCATTTATATATAATAATAAAAATGTTTTTTCCTGAAAAGTGACAGAAAAGTGACAAAACATTTACGAAGAAGTCTTGACAAAACATTTACGATGAAGAAGTTTCGACAAAGCATTTACGAAGAAATCATGAAAATTCAAGAGTTTTGTATGTTTTAGACCATGTTAGAAAACATGTTAGAAAACATGTTAGATCTAACATTCTAACATAAACATTATTTTTTGGTCATTTACGCTCATTACGATGAAGAAGTCTTGACAAAACATTTACGAAGAAGTCTTGACAAAACATTTACGAAGAAATCTTGACAAATTCAAGAGGGTAGAAAAGAGGTTAGAAAAGAGGTTATATCTAACCTTCTACCCTAAACATTATTTTTGTCTGATTTTACGAAGAAGTCTTGACAAAACATTTACGATGAAGAAGTCTTGACAAAACATTTACGAAGAAGTCTTGACAAAACATTTACGAAGAAATCTTGACAAATTCAAGAGGGTAGAAAAGAGGTTAGAAAAGAGGTTATATCTAACCTTCTACCCTAAACATTATTTTTGTCTGATTTTACGAAGAAGTCTTGACAAAACATTTACGAAGAAGTCTTGACAAAACATTTACGAAGAAGTCTTGACAAAACATTTACGAAGAAGTCTTGACAAAACATTTACGAAGAAGTCTTGACAAAACATTTACGAAGAAGTCTTGACAAAACATGAAAACATATATAATTTGTGAAAAGCTCCTGGAAGACCTCCGAATAAAAACTTCATTTATGTGGGCTAGAAGGCACGAAGTGCCTGGAAGGTCACCCCAAGAAAAAAAAAACTTCATTATACTCATTCATCCTCAGGGCTAGAAGGCACGAAGTGCCTGGAAGCCCCACTCCCTTTTTTTTTTTTTTTTTTTTTTTTTTGTAAATATATTCTTTAATTCAAAAAATTCAATTCGGTTTCGGGCTGGGTATCCCAACCCCAAGTATTCAATTTTATTCAATTTTTTTAGAATTTTGGGTTGGGGGGCCCAGACCAAAACAAACTTTATATTTTGATGTGTACATCATTATTGCGTTATATATTATATTTTTAATGAAAAAAAAATCTGATTCAAAAAAAATTATCACTAATTAGTTGATAATATAAAGAAAAAATATATAAATTGTATGTTTTGAGAGTATTTATCCACATTCACTCATATGAATTTCATTAAATAGTGTCTTTTTACTCCAAAATTTATTTTGAATTATTGAAATCAAAGAAAAAAAACTAGAAAAATTTCTCGAAATTTTTATTTTTAAAAAAATTTTGGATTTTATATTAAAAACTGACACTAGGAGGACGATAGGGCTGGGATTAAAGATACCCCGCTCACTTGGGAAAAATACGGATCTATATTTTTTATTGAACAATCAATAAAACTAACTCCAAAATAAAATTTTTGATTTAAAGACACTATGATGACACCAGGCAAATCTTCCAAGACACCTATCGTCGGGAATCTAACAACCCTAGATATATCTATAAAATAAAATTAAACAATATCTAAATAAACCTTATGATTTGGAGCCGGAAATTCTTTGTCAATTTCAGCCCACTCTTCATCTGTAAGTTGTAAATTAATTGCTTTGAGGTTATCTGCAGCGTGTTCTGGTTTGGCAGACTTTGGAATTGGAGTGCAAATATCACAGTTCAAAACAAAGCGAAGAAGTATCTGAACAATTGAGCAGTTATGCTTTGCAGCAATTCTCTTCAGAACCTTGTTGGTAAAAAGTTGCCTTTTGAGATCTCCGGCTTGGGCAATTGGACAATATGCCATAAGTTTAACATTATGAGATCTCATCCAAGGGATTAGTTCGTACTCTATACCGCGTGATCCTAAGTGGTAAAGGACTTGATTTACAACGCAATGATCTCCATTTGGAATCGACCAAAGTTCTTTCATGTCGTCGACGTCGAAATTGGATACGCCCCATTGTTTGATTTTTCCCTGCTTGACGAGTTCCTCCATGCATTCAACAGTTTCTTTTAATGGAACCCGACCGCGCCAATGTAATAAGTACAAATCAAGGTATTCGATACCGAGATGTTGAAGTGATTTCTCGCAACTATTGAAAATATTTTTTCGTCCTGCATTTGATGGAAGAACTTTTGAAACAATAAATAATTTTTCGCGAATTGGCTTAATAAGATCCTTCAAAAACTCTTCAGAAAGACCGTCACCATAAAGTTCGGCAGTATCAAGTAATACCATTCCGCCATTTACGGCTGTTTTAACAGCAGATTGCTCGGTCTCTAACGGACAGCCAGGATTACCGAAATTCCAGCACCCAAGGCCAATCTTGGGGATTTTATTTCCATTGCTGAGGATATTATACCCGAGTGGATATTCCATCCTGAGATATGATGAAATTGAATGCACAGCATTTAAAAATTGAAATAACATATTGATTTTTTTCAATTAAATTGAAATGATAAATTCCTAATTGGAATCAGTTTTGTAATTTCAGAGGCAATATTTTTGTAATCGTGAAAGGTTAATGAGCAATGGAATACGGTGTTTTGTTGTAAACAGAAATTCATCAAAAGTGACACCTCAGAAAAGCTAAAATATTGAATTTTTGGAACTTTTGATAGAGCACGTTTTTAAATATTAATTAAAGTAAATGTATATTTTGTAAAGATTCTTTTTAATAAAAAAATAAAATTTTGAAGAAGAACACAAAATCTTCTGAAAAATAATATCACATAAACTCATATTATTTTCTAATATATAACTATTTTATATAAAAATCAAATTCAATGATCTTAAAAGCGAAGGATAAACCTCAAAATTTACGAATATAATGAGTGGGAATATAATGCTTATCTATCATAAAACCATATGAAATATCAATTTTTGCTTTACGCCTAATTTTTGACGACAATTAGCAAAAAATGTTAAATGTTAACACTCAGTCCATTTGAATATGAAAAATAAAATTGACTTTGATTAAATGTTTTTATTTATCATGCAATTCTTCTTGCGACCAAAGATTTGAATAAAAGTTCAAAAAATAAGATAGCTTAAAAAATAATATACGGTAGTGTTTACTAATAGATGAATAGTATATAAATTCTATTAAAATGGATTTGATCCAAAAAAATATAAAACCAAAAATAATTGTTATAATTTAAATGAAGAAGTAATTTAAAACGATTTTTGATCATAAAACAATTAATTGTTTCCACCGGAGATTAAATTTTTGAAACAATTATGTAACTAATTTCGATGATGCGTGGCGAAACTATATGGTCTATCTATGTTTTTAATGAACGAATATTTACTTCATTCGTTGGATGCAAATTAATTTTAAACTTAAATTTCAGCAATCAGGATTTAACCCATATTCAAAGTATGTCTGTTTTAAATAT
This sequence comes from Trichomonas vaginalis G3, assembly GCF_026262505.1. NCBI lineage: Eukaryota > Parabasalia > Trichomonadida > Trichomonadidae > Trichomonas > Trichomonas vaginalis. Next base: position 34,137,396 of record NC_067207.1, read on the forward strand.
AGAAATTCTTAGTAATAGGTAAAACATAACATTTTTATCGTACAACGACTTGATCTTTTGAAATCATAGTTTTTTTCGAACATTACAACAAGTTACAGAGATTAATATAGATATTGGTGCATTAATTAGATTGCACGCAAGAGCGGTCATTTCTGGGAGTGTAAGAGTATTTTCTGAAAGAGAAATGACAATGATCGTCTGAAATACTTAGTTGATATTTGCTGGCTTGGCATGATATTATAGAATTGCGCAGCCGATTTTGATTTCTATGAAGTTTTACTTCCGAAAAATATATTCGGATAATTTAGTTTAATAATTTAATAGTTATTTGCATAATCCTTAATTTTCATATGATGTCAAATCAAATTCACGGACTTTCTGTTTCTGAAAACCATTCTTGAATGAAAATTTTAAAATTCATAAATATGATCGAATAATGAAATGCATTTCCAGTAATTCTAACTTTCTCGTCAATAAAATTAGTTCCGATGATGATTTATTTAATCATTTAGTTAATTTGGTAATTTTATAAGTATTTTGAGAAAAAAGAATACTTAAGATGATAAATCACCGGTACATACGTAATAACTTACAGATTTGTATCGAATGGCCACTCAAACTGTATGTGTGATATTGTTTTGATTGTTTTTTTCTTTATCATTTAAATGACACTTTCTGTCTGTCACTTTTCAGAATGAAAAATTCAGATGATTTCATCTCGAAAATTCAAAATGATCTGAATTGCCAACATTATATATCCGAATGCGATACTGGTTTTATATCGAATGATAAATCGTTGCTGACTCCTTGCTATTTCGGAGGACCGATTTTAAAAAGATTAAATGATGCCAGTAAAGTATTTCAATTCTATTCAAATGCAGGTTTACAGATTGGATCACCCTTCACATATCGAAATGCATTTGATATCCACACCATTTATATTTTTCCAGATTGCACTGTTGGCTTTCTACATAAAGATTCAACACTCGTTATAGTAAAAGCATCAGGTATGATTGAAACTGTATTTTCTCCCATTGCTGATGTGGTTTCTTCTCAGTCTTCTTATTTAGGATTAACTTTTTTGACGAAAAATGGCTTAATTATATTCGTAAATGCCTTCAAAAAGTCAGTAGATATTACAATCTCCGTAGATCCGACAATTACTCCCGTTAATGTTGCATTACACTCCTTAACAAACGAAACATTTATAATTGTCAGCGATGACCATAATATTTACTTGAAATCAAGAACAAACCTTCAATACCTAGCCGGATTAGATAGTCTACCGCAAAAATTATATGTCCCTATTGATGGAAAAATCGGAATTGCAGTTATTTCAACTGTTGGAGTCGTTTTTCCCATTGATTCCTCAATACAAGACCACATCCCATTCGTATCATTGGAAGAATGCGAAATTGCTGGCTGGTGTGATGATATTTTCGTTTCTTTTTCAAATTCAGAAATTTCAATTTTTTCGAATTTTAATTACATACAGACAGTTCGCTTTGACGATCTGAGATATGCTTTTTCAGACTATAAAACAATAAGAGTTTTAACTTCGCAAGGTTTATACGTAATTGTTCCAGAAATAAAAGAAATTACAGATTTCAAATCGAGTCCAGAGCGTGATACTATAAACTTGCTCATAAATTCATACAAATTATACGAAAATAAATCAATAGAATGCTTATTTAATACAGAAAATCTCGATTATTCGGATGTCGTTGAAAAAATGGTCAGAATTGCACCTTACATACTCGATTTCGATATACAACGTACGATAATGAATACTTCTTCGTTTGTAAGATCTTCTACGAACTCATTTAGTTTGAATTTTTCAAATTTTGCTGAAATTATCAAAAATATTAAATTTATTAACACCATGTTCCTAGAGAGAAAGATTTCGTTTACTACAACCCCTTACATGGTTTCTTTTTTGGAAAATAATTTATTTACAGATTTTTACACTTTTTCAGTCGAACGACTCTGCAACTTGCTCTTATATAACGAGGCTGCTCGTTTAAGTGACTTTTACGGCATGAGCGAGGCAATTGTTTCCGAAAAATGGGCTGTTGACTATTTATCACTAAAAGGCCAAGATTCTATCAATTTTGTCATCAACAGACTCAAAAGTATCCCGAATGTCAACTACCGAGAAATCGCCGATAATTGTCTAAAGAGGAACTTCCCCTCTTCAGCTGTCACTTTTGCGAATCAACTTACCTGTGTAAAAGACCGCGTCCAATTTCTTTTGCCGCTGAGTTTGAAGGAGAGTATAGACTCCTCAATTAATAATCTCGATGGTTCTTCAATAGTTTCGGTTTGGAAGAAGACAGGACAAGAATTATCACAAATGAGAGATACAATATTGTATTGCAAGTGGATGAACACTAAATTACCACTTGAATTTAATGAATTTGCAACTTACATATATGTTTTCTTTGAACAAAACATGAAAAGAACTAAATCATACGGAAATGACACAAAAGTTCTAGAAGCTGGACTTGCTGCTATTCCAGAGAATGATGTATACTACAAGCAAGCATGCCATAGCCAGATTGCTCTTAATATAATGCTTGATAAAAAGAAATCTGACAAATCTTCGCTTTCTTTCACTAAATCTCCAAGGCAGTACATGAAAGAAGCTGTTATAAACAACGATGAAGAGATGTTTAAGAAGATCAAAGACAAATACCACTTCTCAGACCAGATGTCATCAGTAATCAGACTCCAGGCACTGGCTTCCAACGAAATGTGGTCGCAGTTTGATAATGCGACTCGTTCTGAGCCTCCATGTGGCTGGATGACTGTTTGCGACATTGTTTTCGCTGCAGGAAACTTTGAAAAAGCGAAAAACTTTGTCAGAATGGCCCCAACATCCCAACAGAAACTCGCAATGTGCGATAAACTGAAGATGTGGACTGAAGCAAGGATTATGTGTGAGGAATTGAAACTTAACGAATTAACGGAGAAATATAGAAATTTAGAACTCGCTTCTCACTTGTAAAACTAAATTTATGTGTTTTATTTGTTATACATGTCATAATTTTTAATTTTTTCGTTTTCTCTTAGAAAAATTTGATCTTTTGTTTAATTTTATGTCTTATCTAAATTAAACAAAAATAAATGGTTACCCTACTTCTATATATTCCATTGGTATTATAGTCAAGTTCTGAAAAATTGATATTGAATTGCAAATTTAATTTTTCATGCACATGTAGCATGCATCAATATAAAATATATATTTCATTATTATTTTTAGGAGCATTCTGTAATATTTAGATTATAATAAAAACAATGCGCGATTTTCACATAAAGAAAGATAATTGATCAAAATATGCAATGTCATAAGTTATATGCATTCTAATAAAGCTAATAATCACATAATCAGCATGTAACCTTTTCCAAATCCCGATCAAATTGGCGAAAATCTAGATTTTTATGGTTCTTGTTCACTTTGATCCTGAAGTTAAAGAAGAACCGAAGGATCAAGTGCTTCAAACGAACATAACAGATTCAAACAATCTCAATATTACCGAATTAGCGATTTCTTTCATTACTTTTTTCTTTTCTAGAATCGCATTTTGGTTTTACTTCGGTATATTCATAGTTCAGACATGCATTCAAACACCTTTATATCCAACAACAACTATTATTCCACTCATTTTCACATTTTCTTCATCAATTGGAATTTATATTTTACAATCTTATCGAAAACGTAAATTAAATTACATAACAGACAAGAAAAAAGTACGTGTGCGTAGAAACCATCAATGGGTTGAGATATTACAAGGAAATATCAAGCCTGGCGACGTAATTCTTTTGAAAAACGGCGACACAGCACCATGTGATGTTGTTTTACTAGCCACAGGTAAAAAATTCCAGATAGCTGTCAATACTCGTATCATTGATGGTAAAAATCAATTAAGAGCCAAAAAACCGATTCAAAAATGCGATCATTTCCAACCAGAGAACATTTTGAACACAGACTTCCAAATAAATTACGCCAGAACGTCAGAAGGTAATCTTCCTCCCCTTACAGAAAGAGTTCAATTTGACGGAACAGTTATTGTCGGTCAGGAACAGCTAAACATCTCAAATGAGCAGTTTATTGAGAAGTTCTCTATTGTTTACCATACAGACGAGATCATTGTCGCTGCTGTTTACACTGGATCTGATTGCAGGTGTTCATTACACAGCAAAACAGGGTATTTCAGGTCTACACTACTCGAGAAACAACTCAACAGACAGAACATGATACAAATTGCCTTCATTTTCATTCTTTCCATGGTTTTAGCGACAGTTTCGATTTTTTATAGGGATATTTCAAGCAGTTGGCCAGTTTTAGATGATACACCTAACTGGCAATACTATACATATAGCTTTACCAACTTCCTTGTCCTTCTAACTCCACTTTCTCCGTTTGAATTGTATCTAATGATTGATATCTCATTATTTATTCACTCTTTCTTCCTGAAAACAGCTATATTGTCATCAGTCAACAGATTGGATGAGCTAACTCATATAGATTCTGTTGTTGCATCAAAATCTCTTTTAATTGGCACTCTTCCGCCGACAATCAAGAGAATTTACGTGGCAGGAAGGATGTATGGCCGATCAATGACCTCGCAAGAGCTTTCTGAGACAGGAATTCAAGGTTCTTCGAATGATGAATTTGATGACCCATCATTTTTCGAAAATGCCAACACTCCTGAGGTCAGCCTCTTCCTCGAACACATTTCATTATGCCATCAAGCCACAGTTCAAATAGAAAAAGATTTTATATCTTTTATTTCATCAGTTCCAGCTGAGGAACCACTTCTCAGACTTGCCTCAAAGAGTGGAGTAACATTTGCCCACAGAGGACCCAATCAGTTGATATATTTGAAGGGAAATCTGATCAGAAACACTCTTCTCGCGACAGGATTCATCCAAGTGCCAAATTTCGAGGACACATATGTTGGACAAGTCACCTACATTCCGCAGTCCAAGCAACACCCGCGAATTTCAGTGATAATCCGCGGAAAAGGCACCGGATTCATTTTCACTCGCTGGAGTGTCGAAGAAGACCCTGATTTAGAGGGACTCCCCCTGCACGAGCTGAAGGAGATGCAGTCGCAAGGGTTGCAGGTCACCGTGCTCTCATACAAGCAGATCTCGCCTGAGTCGCTGAGTATCTCTGGTTCTGACATAATTCAGAAATTTTCTGAAATTGAAAGAACTGGCACTTTTTTGGCATTAGTTGGCTTTGAAGATCCTCCACGCGACGGCGTTTTGTCTTTTGTTAACAAAGTGAGAGGCAGCGGAATACAGATGATTCTTGCGAGCCACGGACCAATCAGAACTCTCACGACTCACGCTCTTTCTTTGGGAATTTTGAAGAAAAATCAGGGAACTTCACCTTTACGAGGAAATACACAACTTGAGATTGATGGAGAGTTGGAGAGGATGCTGTCTAATTTGGGAGGATTCGATGATGCTCTTTTGATGAGTGGAAACCAGATACAAAACATAATTCAGTCAAAAGTTAAAAATGTTCCTCAAATTCTGAAAGCGTTCACTGTCATTCTGATTGACAAATGCCAGCCAAACGATGTCCAGCTGTTGGTGGAGTACATCCGGAAGCAGGGAGAGATGACAATCATCGGAATCGGCCAGTCAATCACAGACAGCGGGTTCATGAACGCTTCTTCCATGTCAATCACTGTCTCAGACGATTCTCCGACTCCGATGGGAATAATTTCTGATCTGACTGTCGACAGATTCGACCAGCTCTCAGACATAATCTTTGTCACGTGCCAGTGGTTGTACGACAGAATCACAACGATGATTAATTTCACTATTCCTCGCGATACATTTCTTGGATTAGTTCAAATGGCTTATCAGTTCCAAGTTGCTTTTTCTGGAACTCCTCTCTTCACTGCCGCTCATATTCTGAGTGTTTTGGTGTTTACTGGATGTCCTGCTGTCTCTAGATCTGTTCTGAACAAAAGAGTTGGCGAGTACATCCTCAAAAACACTCCGCAGAAGTACTACTTGAGAAGAAGGAAGCAGCCGAGGTTGTCATTCATCAGATTCATGATTTCTTCTGTTCTCTGCATTTTGGGAGCAATTTTCTCTGTCTGGTTCAAGGCTTTGGTCGACAGAGATGTGAGGAAGCCGTACAACGACACCATTTCTCTGCAGCAGTTCAGGTATTCGATGTCTGCAACATTTATTTTGTCTTGTGTCGCGTGGACAGCAACGCAGACTGATACTTGGACTCTGTATCATAATATTTCATTGTTTGGAAGCTTGATCTGTTTCTTTGTTGGGTATAGTTTGGTGACTGATAACCAAGGAAACTCACAGACATCAGGAGTTTCTTCGACAATGTCTGGAAACTGGATTTCGTCTTTGTCTACTTTCATTTTCCCTATTTGTTCTATCTTCTTGCAGTTCTCGTACACACTGTTCAAGAGATTCTTCGAACAGGAGAAACAAGTAAAAGCTCAGCAACCTCAACTTGACAACTCTCCTCAAGCTGCAATTGTCTAAAAATAATGTTTGTTTTATTTATTAATAAAAATTGTGTTATTTTATTATAAATTATGAATTTACACATGAGAAGAAAATAGAGAGAACTTCACTGTAAAAAATTGTAATTTTGGGAGAGTTTTATGAAATTTGGTTTATTCATTAAGAAGATTAGCGGTAGATTTACTTGAATACTAAATTTTACATGTGTATATGCAATGTACACAACTTGCCTAGCAGGTTGACAATTTAAATCTTTTGAAATATCTTGGAAAATGATCCTTGCCAGAAATTAATCAAATTTTTCTTTAGAATGGCGGGAAAATAATTAATAAAAAGTGACAATTCTGATGAGCAATATACTTAATTTCAGTATCCCAGAGGAATTTACTTCATTATGTAAGTTGGATAGATTAATCTGGGACCTATCACGCGAGAATTTCGATAATTCAATCGCGTCAATTCAAGAAATCCTTCAGAATTCAGATATTAACGTAAAATATATTTTACATATGATAGATGAAGTAGCCGCACGAAGAATTAACAATCTTGTTCTATACGCAAGACTTATTATTAACGTTTGTCCAGAATTGAGTGATACAAAAATGTTTGCGCATGAATGCATCGCAAACGCAGTAAATTTTCTAATAAATCCAACGGAAATGACAAAATCAAATCCAAATCTCAATAATTTTAAATTTTTGAATTTTTTTGATTCAGATTCCATCGAATACGTAATTATGAACGACAACGTAGCAGAATTACGAAACAAAATCACAGAAAGTATTCACCCATTAGTAATTTCAACCTATTCTTTACCTCAATTTTCAGGAATTTCTTTAATCTCACTCGCTGCTTACTTTGGATCGATCAACTGCTTGAAATATTTCATGGAAAACTATTATAATCCGGGATACGACCTATTAACATATTCAGTCTCTTATATACGAAAAAAAGAGATCTGACATTGTGTCAGATCTCAGTAAAAGTGACATTTACATGTCAAAAAAATAGAATGAGTTTAAGTAATTAAAATTGAGGGTGAGAGTAGTATTGTATGAAATAATATCTCTCACCCTCCAATTCATCCTATGGCGCCGAAAAAATTTTGGTGAAATGCGACCACATTTCACCAAAATTTCTCGGCGCCATATAGAGAACTAGAGCCTGTGAGGTACTGATACTATCCATGTACCTCGCTGCTCTAGTTCCAAGCCAAAATGGCTAAAAATTGCCCGCAATTGTTCACATTGCGGGCAATTTTTAGCCATTTTGGCTGGGAATTGGAGGGTGAGAGTAGTATTGTATGAAATAATATCTCTCACCCTCCAATTCATCCTATGGCGCCGAAAAAATTTTGGTGAAATGCGACCACATTTCACCAAAATTTCTCGGCGCCATATAGAGAACTAGAGCCTGTGAGGTACTGATACTATCCATGTACCTCGCAGGCTCTAGTTCCAAGCCAAAATGGCTAAAAATTGCCCGCAATTGTTCACATTGCGGGCAATTTTTAGCCATTTTGGCTGGGAATTGGAGGGTGAGAGTAGTATTGTATGAAATAATATCTCTCACCCTCCAATTCATCCTATGGCGCCGAAAAAATTTTGGTGAAATGCGACCACATTTCACCAAAATTTCTCGGCGCCATATAGAGAACTAGAGCCTGTGAGGTACTGATACTATCCATGTACCTCGCAGGCTCTAGTTCCAAGCCAAAATGGCTAAAAATTGCCCGCAATTGTTCACATTCCCATCTTTTGTTGGTAAGACGAAGAATATGAAATAAATTATGAAGAAGATAATGATGAATAAAATATCACTTTTTATATTTTTGACACGTAAAGTTGTCACTTTTCTGTCAAACCGTTTTTATCGTTTTCGTATATAACAAGTCTGCAGCGGAAATCTGGAAATCATAAAAATGTTCGAAAGTAATTTCCCTAAGTACAAAAATCTGTATGACTTGGCAATAGATTACCATCGCAATGAAGTTTTAGACTATTTCATTCAAAAATTCGGAGCACCTCAACAATTTTACATTTCTTCTATTGTAAACAGCTTCAACTTGACGGCAACTGTTTTCTTTGCAACACAGACTACGACTTCATACCAAAATTTTAACGTTGATAGGGCAAAAACACCAATAATCAATTTTTGTGCGGCAACATCATGTTCTATCCTCGAAAAATACCTGGAAAAGCTTGAATACGATGTTAAACATGAAGATACGATTAAAGTAGACGACAGATACCGTTTGAGCCCAAGAGATTTTGATTTCGACACAACAAGAATCTACAAGGAAGAAGAATTTACGCTCAGACATATGGAGTACAATCCTATCGTATACGCCTTACTCTACGAAAACTTTAAGAGCATAAAATTTTTGATAGAAAAGGGAAGTACAAAAAACGTGACATTCAATTACCGAAATCAAAGATTTTCTTTACTTTCATTTTCAATAGTTTACAATTTAACCGACATTGCATTGTTTTTGATTGATAACAATGTGAATCCAAAAAAAAAAAAAAAAAAAAAAAAAAGGTAGTGGGGCTTCCAGGCACTTCGTGCCTTCTAGCCCTGATGTTGATGTTTAGTATAAATGAAGTTTTTATTCGGAGGACTCTTCTTCTTCCTCCATTGCTTCTGGGAAGAAGCCTTCTTCTGGGTCGAAAACATTATATAATGTGTCGCTTTTCACAAATTATATATGTTTTCATGTTTTGTCACTTTTCTGTCACTTTTCAGGTAAAAACATTTTTATTATTATATATAAATGAATTTTACAAAACCACCGTTACCGTTCTTTGGAAATAAGAGTAGATGTAAAGATATTATATTGAGAGAACTTAAGAAACTACCGAATGGTCTAACATTTGTAGATTTGTTCGGTGGAAGTTTCTATATATCCCATTTGTGCCATATAATATTTCCAGACTCAAAGATTATATGCAATGACTTCGACAACTATATGGACCGTCTCAAACATATTCCAGACACAAACAAAATATTGAAAGAGTTAAAAGAAAAGATACCTATAGGTAAGATGGAACGTATACCATTAGATAAGAAAAATATTGTGAGAGAGGTTTTGAAAAAAGCAGAATATATAGACTGGGATAGTATATCTGCTAGACTATATATAGTGGTGCTATAAGAGTTCATGACATTGAAACACTTATGTCAAAAGTTATATTTTTCTTAACTATACAAATGTTTTCAAAGAGGACATAGAAAAAATATTGAGGGTATAGAGTTTGTGAGATGTCATTGGACAGATTTGTATGAAAAATATAAAGACAAGGAAAATGTTTTCTTATAGTGGACCCGCCGTTCTATAAACATGGGATTTTCAATACCAAGTAGACTGGACTTTGAGAGACTCTTTAGAAACTTTAGACGTTTTACATAACCATCCATGCTTTTACTTTACATCCGATAAAAGTGGTTTGGAAACCGTTATGAGATGGTTAGAGGACATACATGACTATGAGTTTAGATATGACAAGATAGAATATGAGAGAGGTCCTATAAACTGGAGAAAGTGTCATAACAAAGAAATTTTATTAGTAAGTAAATGTGGTTTGAAATAGGACTACTTGTTTTAGGTTTTTTCCATTGTGTCATTTATTTTATTTGACGTGGCAGAAAGATATAGAGAATATGAAGATGAACCAATGCCTGCAAATGTTCAGCATATGTACTCGTAAGAGATATTTTTTATCTAATATTAAATGGACGCACAGAACTTAGCGAATGCACAGCAACCTGGACAACCAAACCCAGAGAATATTCCAAATGAAGTTAGAATACAAACTGCAATGGCAAACTATGGTCAAGTGCCAACCGATGTTACAAATGCAAACTGCCATGTCAAATGACGCTGCGTTAGGTTTGCACCATGGTATGCAAATATGAGATGGAAAGAGTTTTATACAAACCCTGAAGTGGGATATAAACAACTTTATGCAGATGACGCGAACACAGGAGTTGACCCAGAATATGTTTTCTACCAGGAGAGAAACAGAATGTATGAGCTCCAGTTAAAGAATGCTATGGAACTCAACAGGAAACGTAAGAGACTAGGCGGACATTAGATTTTTACATATAGTAAAATGGGTTTCTTCAGTAAGATAGGAAACTTCTTTCGAAATGTTGGAAGAGGTATATGGAATGGAATAAAAACCGTAGAAGAGGAATTTGGAACGGAGTCAAAAATATTGGTAAAAGAGTAGGTCAGTTTGTTGGTATTATACCTAAAGACCCTGAACCAGAAGAACAAGCTCCTGTTATACAACAGCCTGAACCTGCACCACAGTCTAGTTGGCAACCAAATCCAACACCTCAACCGTATTAAAAAATTATATTTTTACCGTTCGATAGTAGTTGTATATGAAACTAAGTTCTAAGTAAAACGCATGGTATAATGGAATTATTCTTTTTCTTCCATCTGTAGTAAACCATACTTGAAAGTCTGAAATACTTCCACTTGGTGGTTCGTATAACTTTGTAGGTTTTTCGTAAAAGTCATTTGCCAAGCATAAGAAAGAGTTTTGGGCGCCAGAAAATGAAGCATGAACAATAATAGCAGCGGGTCGAAAACATCTTTAAATAAATATGGTTCATCTCTTGCATATCGACTGTAAATATTTGCTAAAGGAAGTTCGACTTTCTGATTTAACATTCTTTGCAAATAATACCATGACATTGCAGTGAATTCTGTATATATTTGTTCGTCTTTCTTTGGATTGTCTTCGTAGATTTGAAATGACACCTTTGGAATTTTGTTTGTCATATACAATTCTCACATAAAGTGTGCTCTCGGTATTTGCATATTCATCAGCATATTTTGCATAACATGAATTTATTTTATCTTCTATATTTTTTTAACGCAGTCTGTAGAGAAGATGAAAGGTCAACTTGTATTAGCTCAATTTCTTCCCACATTTTTCGTTTCCCTTCAGATATATAATCTATATGAAACCTTACAATAAATGGAAAACTTTTATCTTCTACAGACACAAACTTCATTCTACGAAAGCCAATAGCTTTTGTGACAGATGGGTCTCTTAACCATCTTAATGGGTAGTCAAAACGATAGCCTTCATGCTTTACGGTCTCTGTCTCAAACTTTTGACCGACATTAGTAAAAAGTTCATCTAATGGTTTAGTTGTAGCAACTCTTGAATTTTCTTTTTTCTATTGGAAGCATATTTTATCTAGAATAAAATGTCGAAAGATATTGCTTCCATGAGAGAAATACAACACAACCGACAACTCATTGTGCAAGCTCTAAATAAGAACACAACAAACTTTTCAAACTATTCTAAGATATCTGAGTCATTGAAAGAAGGAAACTTAAAACTGACATTTAACCCATGACAGATGAGTTTCTGTTCAAGACAATAAGAACCATACTGTCTGTATAAATCCAACAAAAGGAACTTTAAACGAGAACCTATAAATGAACTTCTTTTGAAAACAGATGTTGACAACAAAGCTGACAAAGAATATGTAGACGATGCAATAGCAAAAGAAGAAGAAAGAGCTAACAATGCTTATGCAACAAAAGAACATACTCATCCTGAACTAGCAGACAAAACATATGTTGACAATAAAATGTCAAGTGAAGTGACAAGAGCTGAAAACGAATATTCTAAAAAGACTCATATACATACCATTGCAATATTACAAACTTACAAGAAACCTTAAACAGGAAAAGTCCGTTGGACATACACATACATCTTCTGAAATAACAGACTTAAACGTTAGCCTTGAAAAGAAAGCAGATAAGGAATATGTTAACGAAATATACCAAAGTTTGATAGGAACAACGAAAAATATTGAAACTATTGTTGGTGACTTTTCTATCTATGAAGAAAACAAATATTTTAGATGGGAGGTTGTACACTCCTTAAAAAATGGTACACGGTGTAAACTCATTCCGAAAAATAACAATGAAATGTATGTAGGCTATATAAAGAATGATGGTACACAAGTTAAAGTTCCATTAGACAACAACTGCTACTTAAACTTATATGGAGACGAACAAAAGAAATATTTCCGAGTTTATGAAATGGCAGATATGACATTGCCTGACCCAGCTCCAGCACCATATTATTATGACTATGGTGTTGACGCACGTGTAGACCCAAAAAAGCAAACATTATATTTAGAATATTATAGATTAAAAGATATAATGCAATAGAAAAAACGAGAATAGTATATTAATATAGATGAAAAAATAAATATTATAGTCAAGATTTTACCTACCCCGAAACATAAGATTATATTTATAAAAATATTCTGACACAAACCAAGAAGAAACCAGAAATAGTTACACTATATTTTAAGTTCAAAAGAGACAATCCTATATTATCTCATATGTTTGATTTAATGAACCCAGTAGGTTCTATTTATACATCTATGGAAGCAAGAGGTTCAAGTAATGTTTTGGTGTTGGTGCATGGGAACAAATAGTTGACAGGTTTTTGTATTGTGCAAACTCTTCAAAGGAAACAGGAGGAAGTAAAACGATTTCAGGTGAAAATTTACCTGCGCACAGTCACTACATAGATTTAAGTACATCTCAAGCAGGTTGGCATAAGCATAAATTTTGGGATTGGTCAGCAATGAAAAAAGGTAAAGGATATGATGTTAAAGACGACGTTCAGTTTGCTATAAATTGTTTCTGGGGTGACACTCAGGGAGATGGAAACCATACACATCGCGTTTCGGGATATACGCAAACAACGGGACAAAGTAAAGACTACATGCCACCTTACATGACAGTTTACGCATGGTATAGAATTGCTTAGTCGTCATTTTCAACTTCTTTAGCATATTCGTCAGAGTTGTCTTATATTTGTTAGGAACTGTCTTTGAAAGTATACCACCTTGAACTTTGACAAGTTTGAAACGAGGTCTGACAATAGTATTTTATCTTCTGCTTGCAGTCTGTACATTTTGCCATGTTTGCCTAAAACTTCATAATATTCTCTTGTATACTTTCTTCTATTTTTACGAACACGAATGTGAGTACCTGTCGGGTTCCCATTGTTGTCATAGTCAATAGTATTTTCATATGGTCGCGTTTAGGTATTTCTATTTTTACTTTGTCGCCTTTCTTAAGTTTGAAGCCGGCATTCTTTCTTGTTTGTCTCTTTTGACTAAATTATTAATATATAGTCTTTCTCTAAGTCAGGGTTGTTTTTCATTTCTTCGGGGAGTGGTTTCCCAAACCTTTTTGTTTACGGCTATTGTAAATATTTAAAACTTGTCTCATCTTTGCCATGGAGAAGTGTCTATATTTGTCGTCATATGACATTTCATTTGCTTCAGCACCTTGTGGTTGGTTTAAGTCTCTTAACATTTTTATACATCCGTCAATGACACCAAGAGCAGAATGGTTTTGGTCGACAATGAAATATTGGTTTACATTTTTTGAACGCAGATAGTTTTTACATCATCTGATTTGAAAGAACTTTCACAGTCAGATGTCAGTTTTGTTGGATGGTATTTGTCAACGAATATTGTCAAAGCAGTTTTCACATCTAAAATATTTTTGGACCATAATGGTATGGTCACAGTATCTTGTGTTTTGACCGACAAATATTAGCCAGTATGGTGGTCCATCTTCTCTATACCTCGGAATGTTTTCCAAGATATCCATTAAACCAAGCATTTGGTGTTGAACTAAAGATTTTTATCATGAGTGCTTTCTTTGTCGCTTTAGAAACATAGGGGTCCTTGTTTGGATTCGTCATTTTTTAACCCATAAGAATGGGTTTATTTGCGCATTAGCAGGAGTTGCATCCAGATTTTTGCCCGCAGTGGAACAATAGCCAGAGGTGTATTTGGAGTTGGAAGGAAGATTTTTGAGTACATTAGGTATACTTAAGAAGAAAGCACAACCTATTATACAAACTGTACAGAAAGGTTGGGATGTAGCACGAGATGCAGCAAATCTTATTCCAAATCCTGAAACAAGAGGAAAAGTTCAAGGATGGATGGACAATGTAGGAAGACAAGCAGGAAACTATTATAACCAAGCAAATGACTACTATAACCAGCAGGACACTATATGGACCAAGGTGAAAGATTCTTTAACAGAGGATATAACCATGCACACAGTGGGTAAACAATAACCAACCGCAACCACCTCAAACTTGGGGAATGTAAAAAGTTTTTTTACTGAGATGAAATGAACAATACAGCATTGAGACAAATGGGCTCAAGATGGATTTGTCGGCTTCCAGCAGTTACACCACCACGTGTTTGTCAAGTCCTCCCTATACCTCAGGAAGTTTTAGACCGACTTAAAAAACAACAACAACCAGTTGAAAACAAACCAAACTAAAATTTTTTACTGAGATGAAATGACCGAAGAAGTTGAAACGGTAGATTTGACACCACAAACAAAAAGTTCAGAACCATTGTCAAAACCTGTCAAAGAACTTACAGATGAAGAGAAAAATTCAATAATAGAAAGTGCCAGGTCTGGAAATACAAACCCTAACTACAAAGTCACTTTTCATAGAAATGGAACGGCTAGTATCTCAAAAAAGAAACAGACTCTCACAAATAAAATATTGAAGTCTGAAGGAGCTTTCGAGACAACAGATGGAAAAGTTTACTTCACTGACCAACAGTTCATTATAGAACATCTCATTGACTTAGAGTCGAAATATTCTAAACTTTACAACAAACACAAAAAGTTGAAAGGAAAACAAAAACAGATGGCATATGATATTTATGAAGATGTTGACGACACAACTGTTCCTGCAGGTGGGGAAAAGTCAGAGGAACCGAAAAGTGACGAAAAACCGATAGAAGAAGAAAAACCAAAAACTGAAGATAAACCAAAACCAAAGTTTAGTTTCAATACTAAACCAAGTCAACCTTCATTAGCTGGTATGGGTTGGCGTCAAAGACTTATGGTAGCTGGTGGTTATGTTAAGTAAAGGAAAAAACATTTTTCAAAAAAAATATTTTTTTATTTTTATTTGAAATGTACGCTGAGTTTGTTGGAACAGACCGTTGGGAAACTTGTTTGTTAGATGAGAAATATGAAATTCACTGTTGTGAGTCATTTGAAGTCAGAAACAAAAAGACAAAAAGAGTTTTAAGCGGATGGGAGCGAAATGACGGATATGCTAATATGAAGATGAGTGGAAAAAACTATTTTAAACATGTTGTCATTGCAACTCATTTTATACCGAACCCTAACAATTTACCTTTTGTAGACCATATAAACCATATAAGAAACGACAATAGACTTGAAAATTTACGCTGGGTCACTTGTTCTGAAAACAGTAAGAACATAGGCAAATTTCGAGATATTGTATTCGAATTTGTCGACGAACTAGAAGATGAAGCAATTGAAATTACAGACTATGGCGAGCATACGTTTGAGTTTTACTACTATAGCGAAGAACAAGACTCTTTCTACTTTTATACCGGCGTAAACTATAGGAAATTACAAGTATGTTTTACTAAGGCGGGCTATGCTCATGTAAACGCTAGAGATACAGATGGAAAATACGTTCAAATACATCTTAACAAATTCAAGAAGCTATATGGCATACCATTTTAAAACATTTTTTTATTTTTATAAAAATGCCCCCGTATAGAATGGATAGAAGGTCTGCTAGAATAAAAGCAGAGTTAGAAAGATATGGTTGGAGAGTTTCAAAGAAGTTTAAATATAGGAAGGGAAGACCCATAAAAGTCTATGACAAATTGTCTGGTCTTCGCTACGAAATGGATTTGGAAACAGCACGTGCAAATTATCCAAACAGACTAGAGAGGTTAGAAGAAGAACGTCTTATGAACTTGCCTTTCAATGTTAGTGAACCTCAAGTTGAAGGACACGACGGCTTTGCCAGATTCTACTGGAAACATGACGAACAATTGCATCCCTTGAGAAGGAAAAAAGGAAAAGGTGAAGACAAACATGCTCCCATGGAAAGAACAAGATATGCATATGAAAAGTATCGTGAAGTTAGAAGTCAAATTACATCTGGTCGAACCTTTACAGTAAACTTTGACGAAGGAAAGAACAAAGAAGGCTTCATGGGAGTACTTGCTGCCATTCAAGACGGAAATAAGAAAGGATACAATCTCAGACTAACCGTAACAGATTTAGATGGTCATATATACTATGCCCATGGCAATGTCACAACAGCCGCACAACTTCTTGACGCTTTCAAGACTACAAAGAGAGAACAAATGGTTGACTCCGACTCAGACATTTTGAATGCAATTGAAGGAATTGCAAGTGTCAAGTTCGAATGGTACCAACCTAACCCTCAAGCAGTCAGACAACATGCTGGATACTTTCCGTTCATAAATAAGTCTGACATTGACTTGACAAGGTATGGAATTTACAATTCAATTGAAACAATTGTCAATGAACCTTGTATTCTTACATGTCTCAGGAACTCTGGTCTTGTTACAGAAGAGAAGATGAAGTATCTTGAGTCATGTGTGAAGACAAGGTACATTCTCAGAGGTCAATTGGCAAAAATTGCACCGTTGGCAAATGTGAATATCCGAGTCAACATTCCGACTGAGAAAGGTTCTTCACATGACGACTATGTTGTTGACAAAGACTTACCATGGTTGAAGATTGTACTTGTCCACAACCACTTCATGTTGAACGAAAGTCTTACAAACCCATTGTTCGGAAAAGGCAAGTGCAACATTGTCAGAGCTGTAAACATTCTTTTCGAGAAAGGTTTGTTGGAACCAATTCCAGATGACAAGCTGACAGAAACTTTTGTACCAAAAGACGAAACAAACTTTTCATTGTTAGCAAGACCAAAAGTTGTTCCAGACAAAGTTCTAGTACAAAAGAAGTACACAATTCCAAAAGGAGTTGGATTGTTCGGATACCAACCTGAACCAGAAGAACTTCCAATGAGGTTGCAAGAACTTCAAGATGCTATAAACAAACTTCCATTGAGACATCCAATTGACGTCAAATTGTATTGGAGAGCATCTGAGTTAGGTCAGAAGGTTTTATATGAAACAGGTTGCTTCGACGATGTTTATGAGATAACAGGAGAAGTTTCTCAGAAGATAAGAGACTCACTTGAATTTCCACAAACTGGACCAATTGGTTGCGACAAGTTCGACTCAAACGAAAAGATATACTATGTCGACCTTAACGCTGCATACATGAGGTTTGTCCAATATATTCCGACTGGAATTCCAAACGAAGATGGTGAGTTCCTGGGAAGGAACTATACAGTTGGAAAAGTCATACAACAACTGTATGATATTAGGAAAGCTTCAAACCCCAAACTTGCAATGACACTCAAATTGCTTATGAATTCGACATGGGGATATTCTATTAAAAAACCTCAAAAGATGAAGAGTAAACACTATGAGAAGGTCGACAACTTTGTTGAAAGGTTTTCTCCTTTTGTTTTGAAGTACGAGTTCACCGAAGGTCAAAATGGCTTAGTAACCACATTAAAACCTATTGTCGAACATTGGTCTTACCCTCAGTTCGCAAAGGCAGTCCTTGACAACTACAACAAATTCTTCTCCGAAGTCAAATCCAAAGTTGTGGTTTACTATGAGAACATTGACGCACTCATGACGAACGAAGAAGGGTACAACAAACTCATTGAAATGGGAATGGTCGGTGAAAAGATGGGCTGTTTTAAGCTAGATAAGGTATTTTCCGAAGTTCATGTCCTCTCCAAGCGTAAGTACTGGGGCATACTTGAAGACGGCACAGAAATAAAACATTGCATGAAATAAAAAATTTTTATATTCCTTCCTAGCTAATTTCCGTTTAATTTCATGGTCGCCCTCGGAGTCTTTGAATCGGACAGGTCGAGTTACACCATTCTTGGTCTCAAACTCATATATAACCTGTTTGTCTGTATTTGAATTGGAATTCCAGTCGAAGTCTCGAGATTCAAGGCAGCCCTTCCAGAAATAGTGGTGAACTTGACCTTTGGCTTCATGACCTTGCGCAAGTAGTCTTTAACAAGCTCGTTAATTTAAATTAGGTAAACTGCCTCATCTAATGGCTCGATGTTGTCCATTGCTACTGTCAGAAAAAGTACTGCTACTGTCAGAAAAAGTACTGCTTCTGTCAGTAAAAGTACTGCTACTGTCAGTAAAAGTACTGCTACTGTCAGTAAAAGTACTGCTACTGTCAGTAAAAGTACTGCTATTGTCAGTAAAAAGGAAAATTTGAGAGGGTTTTCGACGATAAAGTACTGCTACTGTCAGTAAAAGTACTGCTACTGTCAGTAAAAGTACTGCTACTGTCAGTAAAAGTACTGCTACTGTCAGTAAAAGTACTGCTACTGTCAGAAAAAGTACTGCTACTGTCAGTAAAAGTACTGCTACTGTCAGTAGCAGTACTGCTAGTAGCAGAGATTTTTATCGTTGGTGGTCCGACGGTTAAGCCACAAAAGAATGTCCGACGTCCCACCAAAAAATATTTTTTATTTTTATTGTAAGAACAGAAATGTCAGTCGAAGCAAAAACGTTCACGAACAAATCTAATGGCGAAACATTCACAAAAGGCACTTACAACGGTATTGAAGTCTTACGTAGAGACATGGATGGTTATGTAAATGCAACAAAGATGTGTCAGCAGTTTAGGAAAGACTTTAGAAGGTTGTTGGAAAATAAGTCCTGGGAAGAGTATTTTAAGGCATTTTGTGAAGAATATACCAACCCGCGGAAAACGGCGGGTTGCTTTTTATACAAAGTTCATGCAGGAATTCCGGATGAAATCAAACAGGTTAGAGGAATGTATGTAGACCCAAGACTTGTAAACTATATTGCAATGTGGGCTTCTCCAAAATATTGTATAGCAGTTGGAAAAATTATGGACTCCATAGACAAGAAAGTTCATGAGAAGTTAGATGAAGAAGAACTTGAAGATACAGTAGAGAATGCAAAACCTTTGTTTGAAGAAGAAGTTAGAAAAATGCATGAAAAACAAATAGAACATGAACGTGAGATATGTTCTGGTTATAGAGATTCTCCATACGAACTAGACCAATGGGAACAAGAAGATTTAAAGAGAGAATTTAGAGAATATGAACTCGCTAAGATAACATTAGAAGCTGCAGAAAAGAAGTTAAAAGTTTGGGGTCGTTTTGTACAAAAATATTGTGAGTAAATGAACCATTTTTTTTCGACAAAAATATATTTTAGGGTAGATGGTTAGATCTAACCTCATTTCTAACCTCTTTTCTACCCTCGTAGAAAACACACAAAACTCTTGAATTTTGTTGCTGAATTCAATAAAAATAATGTTTAGGTGAAGAGGTGAGATTTCACCTCTTTTTTCACCTGTTTTTTCACCCTCTTGAATTTTCCCGAAATAAAAAATAAAGTTGGTTTTTTTAAAAAAATATTTTTTTATTTTTATTGTAAGAACATGTTAGCAACAACAGCACCAAACTCGTTAGTCATGAACCCAACATCTATGTTAGTAGAGATGAAAAGCTTCATTCCTTCTTCATATACTTTCGAAACAGAAATCCAGAAGATAAAGCAAGAACTTTTAACAAATAATTTAGACTGTAGTGCGAAAGATGAAACAAATGAACAGTATCTTTATGAAATGCAGGACATTATTGACCATTTACCTAAACTACCTGAAATCAACAACAAAAAGCTCACTATTCCAGAATTCGATGAAATAGAAGTCAAAGCAACTGACTCAGTAGAAATAAAGAAGTTCATACGTAAGGTTAACTATGAGTTTCTTGGATTTCATTGCAACCACAAAGTTATGGACAAAGATTGCGATATGGTATATAAAAATGTTTCTGACATATACAAATCTGAAGAATTTAAGACCTACGACAACTTTGTTTCGTTAGTTGCAAAATGTGTATGGCAGATAAGAGATAAAGATAAAAGAGGTAAGGTATGGAACGAACAGATAAAACCAGTAACTTTTGAGTTAAAGAAAACCATTGACGCCTTAGTCATACTTGCAGGTAAGATTTCAATGTACAATGCTAAAATGAACCCACAATGTTCAAAATGTAAAGCAGCAATGAGGAAATATAACTATTCTGTCAAAGAGATAGAACGTATGCGAAACGACTATGCTGACTTAAAGAAAGAAGCAGAGAAACCAGCAGAAGATAAAATGGACATGTTGACATTTCTAAACAAAAACTATCCAACAGCAGAAGATTTCCTTCTTTCAGATGTCAAGAAGAAGTATAAAGAAACCTTCGGCATAGTTAAAACATTCGATGTACTAAAAGAAGAAATAGAAGCTACGAAATTGTTTAGGATTTCAAATATACATCATACAATTCATGTAAAACGCTTATAAAATAACAGGTGAAAAAAGAGGTGAAAAAAGAGGTGAAATCTCACCTCTTCACCTAAACATTATTTTTGCTGAATTCAGCAACAAAATTCTGAGTAAAATTCTGAGTAAAATGGCTTGTGTCAAACCGTTGAGTTTTCACAAAATTTAAAAAATAACGTTTACCATGTGAAACGCTTATAAAATAACTGAGGTGAAAAAAGAGGTGAAAAAAGAGGTGAAATCTCACCTCTTCACCTAAAATATATTTTTGCTGAAAAAATGACCAAATTTCATGATATAACTGTATTTTTTTGACGAAGAGAACTTTTACACTTCGTAAAAAAATTCTATGAAATCATATCTTTTATACAAGATAGAAAAAATAAAATTAAAGTTAGTTTTATTTTTTTTTTATTTTTTTATTTTGTATGTAAGAACAGGAAATGTTAAACATTGAGTTTGAAACAGTTAGAAAGATAGACAATAACACCAAAGTGGTTAGAATAGGTGATTTAAACGTAAGATACTCAAAGAAATACAACAAATATTCTTTGTCAGACATTATATCTCCATCTGGAAAGAAAACATCCCACGACTGGGTTAGAATTGCTTCTACTCAGAAAATTTTGACAAGAAATCCTGAGCTTTTGATATCGGTAAGATTTCATGGAACTACAGCATATCTCATTGACAAAAGTCTTATACCAGTAGTTTTGTTATGGGTAGACCCAGTTGTTGGATATAATTTCATAACATATGGTTCGTTCGATACGGAACGTTGCAGTGAAGGCTTACTTTACATCGTTCAGAAACCGAAGGACTTCAATACAAAGAGATATAAGATAGGAAGAACATATAATATAAGTAGTAGATATGACTCTACAGTCAATAGAGTTAAGGTTGTGTTTGTAAATGATATGAGAGCTGCAGAAACAGAACTACTTGAAAAGTTTGAGAAGATGTATGGTGCTCCCACGAAAGGTAAAGAAACGTTTGAAGTAGATGAGATAGATAAAGCTATAAAATTATTTGACGAAGTTGCTGAAAAATACATGTAAAGCGTTTATTTTTGGTCTTTTATACAAGATAGAAAATAAAGTTAGTTTTATTTTTATTTATTTTTTTATTTTGTATGTAAAGACAGATATGTCAACAACAGAGAACACAACAACAGTTATAGTCCATGAAGCTATAAATGAAGAATACGAGTACATACAGTTTAACAAACAACTCCGTCTCATTCGTTCGGTCAAAGACGATATGTACCAAATGCAAAGTATTTTGAATACTCTTCGTTCTACAAAGCAAGCATACCATTGGTTTGAAAACCAACAGACAAAAGAACTTTTAGAAGAATTTCCTCATATGTTTGCTACCCTCGGAAAACCGAGGGTAGAGATTCCGTACGAAAATCGCAAGAATTTGGCTCCTGGTTTGAGAGGTTGGTATGTACATAGACTTCTTGTAAATGCTGTTGCAATGTGGGCGTCACCTCGCTATGCTTGTTATATTTTCATGATGTTAGATGAAATTCATAGACAAGAACGTGAAGAGATGGAAAAGAAACTTCAAGCAAAAGATGAAGTCATTGAAGCAAAAGACAAAAGCATTCAGAAAAGAATACCACGTTCGGTACCAAAAGGAAAGGAAAAGAACTATAAGTATATGATTTATACTGAAGAGATGGAAAATGAAGAAGACAGAGATATGGTTATGTTGCATTTAGTCAGAAGAAACAACAAAAGCTTTTACGACCTTGCTAAGATTTACAAATCTGACAGAAATTGGTTCTATCGCGAAAACTTACCGATTTCAATGACTCCAAATGAAGATGTGAAACAAATAGTTCAAGATACGTTACCTCAAACACACTATGATATTAAAGGTTGTACAATACTTACATTCAAAGAAGATTTACCATTGTTAAAGGAAAAAATAACAGAGTATTTTGACAACTTCAAAGAGGAAGAGTAAATGAACCATTTATTTTTCAGGCAATTGCCTCGTCAAATCCTTCTGGCATTCCGAGTCCTTCCTTCCGACAGAAAAAGTTTTTCCTTCCGACAGAAAAAGTTCTTCCTTCCAACAAGAAAAAAATTTCCCGACAACTGGAAAAAAATTTCCTGTTGTTCGTCCGTAAACCATTCAAATTTTCGAAAATTGAGAACTTTTTGGTCGAACTTCAGAAAAAGTTTTTCCTTCCGACAGAAAAAGTTTTTCCTTCCGACAGAAAAAGTTTTTCCTTCCGACAGAAAAAGTTTTTCCTTCCAACAGGAAAAGTCCTTCCTTCCGACAGGACACAAACGAATGTCCGACGTTCCTCTTCCTGAATGTCTTCCCAAGCCAGAAGAACCGACAGCCCCAGCACCACAACAGACTATGACTCAAACTCTTTATTTTTCAAGCTTGACTTTTTACAATTTGAACTTTGTTTGCGTAGATATGAATTCTGAAAGAAGTATGAGGGTCTTGTATGACTTTGTACTTCTCCCATAGTTCATGTCTGTCAAACTTACCTGCCATGGACTCTTTCATAAGTTCCATGAAATCGTCTTCGGACAATCCAGGGAAAAGTATAATGTCAGTAAGTATTCTTTTAACATCCTTACTTAAACTCTTTGCTGTCTGTACACAAATGACAACAGAGATGTTAAAGTGTCTGAGCTTCTTAAGAATTCGACACATGTCTTGTTCTCTATTCTTTAACAAAGGATGAGAAGCAAAGTCATCTAAGATAAGAAGACATCTATGAGGGTATGTCTTCCAATCGTAAGATTGCAATTTCTTCGAAAGGTACTCAATCTCTTTCTGTTTGTTTCTGAAGTGGTGTTTGTCTAATATTCTCTGCATTTCCTCATTTGGGTCTTTAAACTTTGAATTGACATACTCATTTATAGCATTATACTTCAAAACTCTTCTTTGGTACTTCTTTATCCAATCTAACAACTCAGTATCCTTTATACATACTAACTTAGACTTCTTTATAATATCTTTGAACGAATTGACGGTTTGGTCAAATAGACCAGAAGTCGAACAAATAACAACTAACTCATAGAATGGGTTCTTCTCATCTAGTTCTTGTTGTTGTGCAGCCATTTTAAGATAAGTGAAAGTCTTACCCGACCCAGGTGGTGCAATTAGACCTGTTATACCATTCTGAGCAAATAAGAACTTGTCATGTATAGGCTTTATCTGAGCATTTTCTAACTTCCTCTTGTTCTTGTTTAAAACATTCTCAAATTTCTTGTCAATGTCAGCAAACTTTTTTTCTAACATATTTTTAGAAAAATTAAAATTTTTATCTTTTTGAAAATGTCTAGCGATTTCGCTATCTATATTCGAGACAAACTTTTCGACAGCAAAACATCTGTCGACCATAAAATCTTACATAGTGTAAACAAGAAAGGTGAATTTGTTCTAAAGTTCTGTTTCTGGGAATATGACAAGAACCATAAAACATTAGGCAGAGAAGTCTTTAAGTTTGTCAATGACAGACTTGTTGACAGAGATGACGCCGATTGGAGAGATGAAGTCCAACAAAAGTTCTTAGAATGCAAAGAAGACACATGCGCTGTTCTTGAAGATGAAATAGAAAACAGAATAGATGAGCTATTAAAGGACAAAGAACTTTTACATAAATATGGTTCGGAGAAATTTGACATAACTCCACCAGAGAAGAAGAAGAAGAAGAGAGAAAAGAAAGAAAAGAAAGTAGAAGAAGAGAAAAAAGAACCTGAACCAGTTCCAGAGAAAAAGAAATTTGACATGTAAAAATAAAATTTTATTTTTAGAACATTTCTGGGTCAATGTCAATGTTCTCTTCCTCTTTAGGAGTAAACACTGGCTTAGACTCTAAAATCTTTTTACCCAATTTACCTTGAACTTCAACTATCTTAGACTCATAATATTCATAGTCGTCTGTCTTCTTTGGTTCATAAGGTATAACAAGTTTGTATGCTTTGCCTTCTTTAAGGTTTGAAAACCTTCTGTCAAAATTTTCTTTGACTGCTAACAAACCTTCTATGTCTAAGTCTTCAAATTTCGCACCACTTTTTTAGTCACAATAGCAAACTTAACTGGTTCGATGTTCCAAACTTTGTCAAATGTAGACTTTTCAAAATGGTAGAAGTAAACATTCAAATAGCGAATGTGGTCTAGTTCTTTCTTTGACTTCTGTCATGTACTTGTTGACTGAAATATATTTCGTCATCTTTTCTATCGGATAAAAAAATATTTTTTTTAAATTTACTCAGAAAAATTTTTCTTTGTATATACGCCGTTCTGAACATCTAAAAGATTTTTGACATTTGCCAAGAATGTACGTTTAGAAGCTGCCATATAACCATACTCTTGACAATATTGTTTATATGAATCGTACAATGACCTTTCATCTAAACACTCAAAGTTAGTCTCATCTATAAACAGTTCATATACACTCTTGTTTGCTTCTAAACAATGTTTGTCTTTCTTCGGTATGTGGAATTTGTCTTGGATTGAACTTTGAAATATCTAATGTCATGAAATATGAGAACAAGTGGTTGTAAAAGTCAGATGTCAAAGTTTCTGACAAAGCGTCAAAATATTCTGTATCTTGCATATGAGAATCTGACGTTCTGACAACTACATATCTTCTGTCAGAACTTTCTAACTTCATCGGAACAACATTGTTTGAAACCATGACGAAGTTTGCAACATTTTCACAAACTCTTTGGTCTTTATATTTTCTTTCAACAACTCCAACTTTGTCTGTTATAAGACTCTTCAAAGCATCTGAGTTTAAAACTTTTGTTGTATCTATACTTTGAAGTTCGTTACATACTATAAGTTTCATATTCTCTATTGAAGAGTTAAATTTACCGCAGATGTTTTCTATGTTTGTCATATTAGGGTTCGAATAGCCCTCTAACAGTTTGCATAAGATATCTGTAAAGAAAGTGTTCTTACCTGTTCCTTGTTTTCCAATTATGATGAGAGCAGTTTCATTTTTAGCACTTGGATGTTGTAAGATGTTTGCAAACCAACATAAGATATACTCATAAACCTTTTCGTTTCCATTGCATATAATTTCTTTGACATGGTCTAACCAAGCTTCTATAATATTTTCTTTCCATTCTACTTGTTCATATTTATATCCAGTGAAGATAGAATAGAAGTTTGGAGAAGGTGTATAGAACTTTATACCTCGAACTGAAAAATCTTCAAGTTTTGACAATAAGATATCCCAAGCATCTAACATCTTCATGCCAACTTGTACGACTTTTATTTTCTTAAGTTTCTGTTTACATTCTTGTTCTGAAACTATTGTCGCTTTAGGTTTGTTAAAGACTACATCCCATTCTTTCATGACATAACATTCTGGGGCAGAGTCAACATAAATGACTAAACGTTTCAAATTCTCGACTGCTTTGTTATAGTCTCTAAATGGACACATATTTCTGAAGGCTTGGAAGTCATAAAAATCTGAAACATCTATTCTGTACATTTTTATAAAAATAAAAAAAAATATTTTTTTTATTTCTTGACTTTGTTGTTGCATTTGTTCCATTTGTTGCATTTGTTGTTCTTGAGCTATTTGTTGTTGAAGTTGTTCTTGTAATACAATACTTTCACCAGTTGCATCTTCCAATTCGAAACTTTCTGCCGTCATTGACAAATACATAGGACATAAAAGTTTTACAGGAACAAAGTTTGCGTCAACTAAGGTTAAGTTTATGTTTGCTAAAGTGTTTGAGTTTACTAAAGCTGAAAATTCTGCATTCGAATGAACAATAGGCAACCAGCAGAGAAAGTTTGTTTTATACGCATGAGTATCTTTTGGTCATAGTAGTTTCTGTCGACATTCGAATAGCACTTTGAACCTAAGTTTGAAACAATATATAAAATAGGTGTACTTAAAGTCAATGGAACAGACATTCCTTGTATTGACACCTTTTCCTGTTATAGGAAACTGTTGGTAGTAAAAACCAGATATAAGTTTTGTATTATAGCTCATATCGTTTTATACTAAACTCAGTCGGACATCCAAACATAATGAAACCTGCTCTAGTTGCAGCACATGTTTACATCCGTCCTTAAAGTATTAAATAAGTCAACAAAACCTGTTGGTGGTATATCTGAGTAAGTATCTTCAAAGGAGTATTTTTTACCATTCACAACAATAAAATCTTCTGGTGTCAAAAGAGCAAAACAGGCTTTAGTCGTCATCGTGTTTAAGGTCAGTTTACAATATCGTCCTTGAGGACTTTGTAAGTTTGTTGTTATAGAATTATATGACTCAGGGTTTTTAGTCGTAATAGTATAAACCACTATGTCTTCTGCCATTTTTATATATTTAAAAGTTTTTCTGAAAGTAGAGAAGAACTTCATCTAAACTTTCACATGGCGTTTCTTGAAGTTCTCTGTCTAGAAGTTCAAATATTTTGTAAAGACATAGAACTTTCCTTGTCTACACGAACAAACAAAACAGGGTCTTTTATCGTTCAAAAAAAGTCCTTTACATGAAATAAAGTCTATATTGTTTTTCTTCAAACATCTTTCAAGAAGTTTTGACATTTTTACTTAGCAAGTAAATTTTAATGAAATGTTGTGGTCGTCAAATATTTTTTATGACGTCTGGGAAACTATATTTTAAGTTCAACGTTTCACCTCCTTTCATAACGTATATCTTGTCAATGACATTATATGAAACACCACAGCAAGCAATGTCGGGTTCTATTTCTTTGATGTTTATATCGTCTGCCTCTGTCAAAAGTTTCAATAGTTCTTTCAAAACTTCATGAGGTGCGATGACATATGAGTTCACTTTTACAGGGTTGTGTTCGACCAAGTTTAACATTATACCCAAAGCCTGACAAATCTTCTCCTGAGTTTTAAGTTTGTCTTTAAGTTGTTGGTAGTCGTTTCGAATATCTGCAACAGAACTTAAGTCTCTGCTAACTTCAGGGTATGTTGGTTGTTCTTTTACAGGAACTATTGTTATACCATCTTGGTCTTCGTATGGTTTCCCCACTTCAACATCTCTTTCTTTGACATTGACAACAACACTTTGACTGTTTGTTTGAGTTGGTGAATTTAACTTCACATCTGCCACCGCCATTAAACCTTTTGAAACACTCACGCTTCTATTTTTCGGAAATGACATTTTACTTCGAATAAAAATATGGACGTATTTGAGTATCTCTTCGAATTGAAGCAAAACAAAGTTTACACACACAAACAATACAAGTTCATTGACAGAGTAGTTCTTTACACAAACAATGGAAAATGTTATAGAATAGCAGTCTTTGCTGAACCAAAATATTTTCATAAAGCAAAGAAAGTTGGTATAACCGAGATGGTGAAAGTTCTTGAAGCAGACAAAAATATAGCAACAAAACTGACCGATATTTCTAAAGGAAAGTTTATAATACAATTTTATGTCAAAACAGGCGTACTGTCAATATTTGACGGAGAGAAGTCAGTTCAAGAACAACTTACTGACCTGCTGCCAAAATCTGCTCGATGGAAGCTGTCGTTATGCCAATCTGAGGAGCCCCAGCAGGTTTCATCGAACGAATCTTCAAAAGAGCATCTTCCGTGAAAAGTGCTATTGGTTTTGTAAACTTCTTTGCTTTCAATTCATTTGGACCGTCTCTGTCACCAGTATATTGTATTTGAACTGTACCAACAGTTGAAATACCACCCATAAAGTCTTCTGAGTCAGCAAATGGAATGCCAAGCCAAAAGTTTGAACGGTCTCCATTTGTATATTGAGTGTTTTGAGCTCCTGTATGAGTCCATACTTTCACATATGGCATAATAGAACTTTGCATTTCAGGGTTAATGGTTGTTGTGAAGTTGTTGTTAAAGTTCATAGCATCTAATGTCAAGTTGTATGACCTCATATCCTCAACTGTAGAATATTCTTCTCTTGGATAGTATTTGCCATCTATGTTTATATGATATTTAATACCGGGGTTGTAGAAACAAGAATAGTCATTTATAGTTCGTCTGAACAGTACAAACATAGTATCTGCATGTTTCATTGCAGTTGTTAAAGCAATATCTGTTCTTGCACCTGGGTCAGCACTTTGGTTTCCAACTTCACCTGCAAAGTCTTTGACAGATATTTGGTGTATAGGGAACATAAGTGGAACTGCAATATATTTGGCAGCTAAAGCATTTGAAATATCTGGGTCCAACATATAGACTGTAAGTCTGCTTTCTATTCTCTTGCATTCAAACTTTTCGCATGTGAACTTAACTGGGTCCCAAGCAGTTCCAGCAGCATTGAAGTAGTAGTTTACTTCAGTGTTGAGGTTTGAGAAACCAAAGTCTAAGTCAACTTTGTCTTTGCAAAAGTCGGCGAATGACGTTTTATTTGTTCCCACTACTTCTGTAAGAGTGAATGGGTCTTGTGTTGGTGCAATGACTAAGTTATTTTTGCTTGGAGTAAGTTCAATAGAAATTTTTCCTGCCCAGTTTGGCAAGTATCTTAAAAACCTGAAGATGAGGAAAGATGACAAAGGAACTCTAAGTTTCAGTTTTACTTTAGTGACAGCATTTCCATCTGAACCAGAAAGGTTAACATAAACTCCTGGAACGTTAGGGTCAAGTCTTCTTATTTTCTCAATAGTTGCATACTGGTCTGTTTGTTCTCTAGCTTGTGGTTGTACTGAGTTTCTCAAAGCGAACCATTCATAGTTTGCCCATGTTACTGTTTGAACTAAGTCAGAGTTAGAATATATCTTATATCCCATGAAAACTTCTGGAGCATATTGGTATCCGACATAGAAAATTCCATTGCAACCTTTCTTGTCAGACAACTTGGCAGAAGGTTTTATTTCAATGTCTTGTTCCACGTATAAGAAAGAGTTGTCAATAGAAATAATATGAAACCTGTCGCATGCAATATCTACTGTTGTTGAAGAACCTTCTCCAAACTCACCTACGTTTCCATAAGAAACAGCAGTTGTATATTCGTAAGTTCCAGGAACTATTTCTGACCTTCTAATGGCATTGTCGCATTCGTTATACCATTCGGAAACATTTCCATTCATGGCATCCAAAACTGTTGGCGTTATATTCTGAGCGGCGTACATTTCATATGAGTAAAAATATAGAATAGTTGGATTTATATGTCATAATAGAACCCACGTGGACCAAGCTTTACTTTCTTCCTGACTGAGTTTTAACTCTTCTTTTTCCTTCATTGCCACTACTTTCACTAGATGAAGTTACTTCTTCACTACTTTCACTTTGTTCTACTCTTCTTCTTTGGTGTCGCTTTGGTAACTTGCCCTCTGCTTCAAGTTGTTGCATCTTTGCCTCATGTTCACCTAGTATGTTGTAAATTTCCCATGTCCTTTTTGCCTTTGGGCTCTGGTCGCCCATCTCAGGTAACCTATATCCTAGAAAGAGTTTGTCATAGTTTGTATTTGAGTCTTTGCGTATTGTTTGCATGACTCTGTCCTGAGTTTCCGTTCAAGCTCTTCAAACAGTGCCTGTCCATATGAATAAGCTCGTTTCCAAATATATGTTTTTGTAGCCATTCTGGTTTTCTTTCCATGTTACCAACAATATCTTTTGTGAATGGGAAAGCTTTTACCCAATGTTTCAGTCTTGCGTCGTTTATTTCTGTAGTTGGTTTTATTTTGTCAAGGAACATGTTTTTCAATACTAACATTTCATTTGGTACTGTCCATTTGAGTTTTCTTAAATATTCATCCCTTCTCGGTTCATTGTCTGCAAAGTAAGTTTTTATGACATTTTGTAAACTTTCGTTTGCAAGGTCATGTACAATAGGTTCTCTTCCTTCTCTCTCCCTAACTTCTTTCTAAACTCTTCACCAAATATACCATCTCTATGTTCTGTGTAGTTCTTTGAGATAAATGTTCTAGAACGTCAGGTGTTATATTTCCATCAGCCATGTTCATTTCATACTGGTCCAAAATATCTGCATCTTTCATATCTTTCAATGGCATTAAAGCCGCGCTGAAAATACCAGCTATATCTGGTTCACCATTCACTTCCATTGCGTCTACAACTTCTTGGAATTGTGGTTGTAAGTTTATGAACCACCTATCCGGGTTAGCTTTATGACCCCATCTCATTGTAGTTCCATCGTCTGCAGAAACAAAAGTAGGTTTGTTTCCATCTTGGCTAGGTTCTGAATGAACTTTAAACAATGTTTCATTTCTATATGTTTCTTGAAATTTAACCTTTTATCTTCACCGAGTTCATCCGAAGATTGAACGTTGCTCGTAAGTAAAAAGGGTTTTGTATTTGTGTACATTTTCTTTCAGTGCTTCCATTCTATGCTGAATATTTTCATCTGATGTTGGAGTCTTTTGTATGTCGGCAAACATTTTTCGATATTCTTCTACTATGTCAGCCGAATTTTTTTTAGACTCTTGGAAATATTCCATATTCTCCGCATACTCTTGTTGAGGGTCAAGATTTTTCGGCTGTTCCAAATCTTCATCTAGTTCTGTGAAGTTAGTTTCCAAAGGAAGGACTTGTTCGTTTCCTTCAGGCTCTTCTAGCTGTTGTTGCTGAACTATTTCTTCCATGTCTGGTTGTATCTGAACTTCTTCCTGTGGAGTTTCTTGTACCTCATCTGCTGGCATTTCATATATTCCGAGACCGTTTTCAACAATTTCCCTATCTACGTCATCCGCATTCATAAGCTTTTGTTCTTTCGTTCCGTCTCTATTTTTTACGCGTTTCATGACGAAAGTTGAATTGTCATTTAGCTCTGACATCAAATATCTCGGAGTAAATTCATCCATGTCATTTGGATGATATGCTATTAAATCATATCCCTTAGCGAGCTTGTATTTTCCAGGTTTGAGATTATATCCGTTTTGGTGCTGAGCCATAAAGCTAAATAGGTTCGGTCAGTATTTCCATCCTTGAACTTTCTAATAGCTTCTTTATATCTGTCACTAAAGTCAACAGTATCTGGGAAACACACTCTTCTTTAAGCATTTTTAAGAATTCTTGGTTTCCTTGTTCTCTACTTCTTTTATGTCCTTGCTCTGTTTGTGGTTGTTGTTGTGCAGGGTTTTGAACTGTTGGTTGCTGTGCTGGTTGTTGTGTTGGTTGTTGTGCTGGTTGTGGAGGTGGTTGTTGTGCTGGTTGTTGTGCATGCCTGTGTCTGTGTCCATGTGACGATGTAAATGTGTTAGGTAGTCCTGGTGCAGGTGCTTCTCTTGGAGGGTTGGTGGTATATAAGTTCCACCAGCTGGCACATATGTTCCATCTGCAGCGTAATGTCCTACCTGACTTTTCGTTCTTAAGAAAGCATTTACTAGGTCTGTTTTGGTCTGTTGTAACTCTTTTTCTTGACTTTTCACAACAGTTGCTCTAACGGCGTCATAGGCACTTTGAACTGCCTGTCTCGTTGCTGCATCTGTTATTTTCGTCATATTTTGTGCTACTTCTTTTAACTCTTGTCGAAAACCTTCAGACTTCAGTTTCTTTCCAGATGAGAAGTCGTTCACTTGTTTCACCTTACTATGAAGAGCTTCGAAGGCGTTCTTAAAGTCAGCATTTGTTAAAGCTTCATTTGAACTGTCTTCATCCGCTTGTATTTTTGTCCTTATTGACCCTATGAGTTGGGCTGCTTTAGCGTTGGCTTGGGCATCTAACCAGTCATTGTTAGCTTTTATATATTCTGCGCTTTTCATTGCCTTTTGCATGGCTGCGTCGTTATTTTTACTTTCTTGTGCTAAGTTTTCATACTGTACGGTTTGGTTTTGCAACTGTAAAAGTTTTTCTGCCTTTACATTTGCTTCAACTTCTTTTTTATACTCATCGCTATCCATATATGTCTTCAGGGCTTTTTGTTTTATTTCTTCATCTTTCAGTACTTTATATTGAGTAGTATGGTTTTTTCAAATTTACACAACATCTTGTTCCATTTTTGCTACTTCTGCTGCTTTTTCTGACACTTTTTTCGCATATTCCTCTGTACTTAGTTCTTTCAGTTGTTTCTTCTTCTTCTTTTCTCTACGTTTAACTCATTGAGTTTCTTTGTGTGTCTGTCATATTCTAGTTTCTTTTCGTTTTCACTTATTTGCTTCTGTATGTCTATGTTTGACTTTTTGACATCTGTTATTTGATTTTTGAGTGAACTCAAATTCATTTGACTTTGAGGGTTATAGGCTGTTCCGTCTGCAGCTCCACCATAGCCTGCCATTTTCGCTAAAAGTGCCGCTCTTAAACCTCCACTCTGTGCACCAACAACTCGGTTTAAAAGCATAGGATTGCTTGACATTTGTTGCAACATGGTGGGGTCATTCAGCATTTGTTGTTGCAACACTGTTGTTGTGGTGTCAGTTTTACTATTGGATGTTTCAATGCTCTCTTCCTCTTACGTATATTCTTACGTAGCTTACGTGGCATTTTAAGTGAAGTTAAAAAGCGGTTTTTGACAGATGTTTATATGACACTTTTTGTTCAGCACAAAAAACTACTCAGTCAAAGTGTTGTCGGTTTTGTAAAATAACCGTCCTATCTCATTCTATAAGGGGAAAAGGCTTCTCAAAGTATACTTCCTTGGAACGCCCGTAACTTTTCCTGTAGCGACGATAGACCCTTACTTGTCCGGACAAAGTTATACTAAACATCTTCAGGGCTAGAGGGCACGAAGTGCCTGGAGGCCCCACTCCCTTTTTTTTTTTTTTTTTTTTTTTTTTTTTTTTTCATCCATATTCAATAACAATACAAATTAACACAATAAATCGTGATTCTACATCTTTCAACCGCCTTTCAATTTAAATGATATATAATGCGTTATAAGTTAAAACAATCAATTCCGAAGTGATAAAGTATCAATTTATTTTCAATATTTCAAGTTTTCATAAACAAACATAATAAACATGTACAATATATAGTCTCCCACTTGCTCTAACAAAAGTAATATAATTTACACAATTAAAGCCGTTTCAGTATATTATCGTTGTTACTACTACGCTTGTTGATAATAAACCTTACAACAAAGAAAGCAGCAACAGCTATTAAAGCAATAATAACTAATGAAACAAACATAGCAACTGTTGTCTTTGATTTTCCACTAGAAGATGTATTGCTCTCTGATATATTAGTTTGGTTTGTTGGCGGAGTTGAAGGTGACGAAGATGAAGGTTCTGAAGTTGGTATTTCAGGCTTTTCAGCTCTTAATTTATGATATTTTTTTCAAGAAATCTCTATTTTCTTTGAGATTTGTTTCATTTCCAAGATAAACAAGTGGCATATGACTTTGTTTGTAACCATTGATTGTCATTGAAGCTCTCATACCTGGATCGTGCCATAAAGTTGTCATCTTCAAATTTGTATCTAAGTTTGTAGTAAAAATAACAATTTCACTCCAATTAGATGCTGCCATTATGAACTCCTCTCTCCAATCTCCTAAAATATCACCATGGAATAAAGGATAATCTCCATCATCGTCATATTTCAAATCTGTCCCATATTTATTATTAAAACAAAGTGGTTGAAGTTAGGTAACGAATAGATTTGTTATTTTCATCATCAATTTAACTAATCCTCGATTGATGTAGAAGGACTAAGGGTTCCCTCCCAGTACAAATTGTTTGCTGGCCATAAGAAATCGGTGAAATTTTCAACCAATAAATCATTTGTTTTCTCATTATATAAACCATCGAACGAATATACTTCATAACCTGGCTTTGATGGATCAAAATCACCAGCATTGCCTCTTCCTAAGTCATGAACATATGTGCCATAATGTATCCATTTCATTCTCCGGTAGAAGCATTATAAGCATATTCATCAATTAAATCAGGGTTATTTTGCTGAATTCCGTATCCACTCATTGTTGTGTCTTCTTTATTGAACTTGGAGACATAGAATCTATCACCATGTCTAATATTAGATTTTCCAAGATTATATCTTAATGTTCCGTTGCCATTTAATGTAAATCCGATCTCATGAAACTCATCAATACCATCATAATCAACATCTGCAAGTCTGAAATGATGTCCGTTGTGATAAGTAGAATCATCATTGTCAAAAGAGTCAGTAAAGTTCCAATCTAAGCCAAACACACCATTTATAAATGAAAAAGCGGAATAAATATTGAAGAATCTCTTTCCACCAGTGATTCGATTTTTTGTTGCAACAAATAAGGCTGGTTTTTCAAGGGTTGCCCACCCAGCACACCAAACTGTGCTGATACAGAACCATATTCAGGCTTGAAATTAGGAAGTTTAACTTTTTGTTTCAATTTGCCTGTTAATCCATCAATACAAGCAATCCATTGATCAACATCATTATCATGAATGAATACATATCCATCTCCGAAGGTGAAATTGTTAGCAATTCGGATATATACTTCAGCTTTTCCGTCGCCATTTAAATCATACACACTTAATCCATCAACTTGGCCAACATTAATTGTGGTAGCTCCAGGTTTGATTCTATCCTTATTTATACTGTTATGACCAAGGTTTAATGTCCATAAATAAGTTCCATTGTGCAAATATGCTTCAACAGTCTGAATTTCATCTCTGTCTCTTACAAGGACGAAATCAAGATTTCGATCTCCATCAAGATCGCCTACCCATACTGTTCTGAATTGCGTTCCATTATGGATTGGAATCCGAATACATGGAATATCTGTGTATTTGCTGGTAACTCAAAGAAACTACTATTTTCGACTTCAACATCGTTAATAATTGATCCAACAAAATATTTATATGATTTACTCTTATTGTGATTTTTATCATAGAAATGTGTGACATCTGTAATTGGATTTGAGTTAAGTTTTACAGTTGTTGAGTTTTCATCAATTCTATAAACATTAAAAGCAATGCTATCATCATCCGTTATTAGAAATCTCCACGAAATGAATGAAATTCCATTACCTGCCCTAACTGCAACAACTCCTCTGTTTAAATTTTCGGAATATTTACTAATTTTTGTCGTGTCGTATCCATAACTATTCTTAAGAATACTGAGAAAAGTTAGCATTTTTATAATTGACTCTCAAATATTTCAATGTGAATTTTTTACACTTAAAATTTAAAACATGAAATATAATCATAATAATAATATTTTACATAACTTGAAAAATTCAATTCCTTTTCAATTTTGAATTTCATTGAGCAAAAGAGTATATTCAATCTCTAATTTATTGACTTTATGGCAAATTGAGTTACAAATCATATAATAAATCAACATGACAATCCTAAAATAAAATTAATCATTTCCTAAAAATTGACTCAACCTTATAACTTGGTTTCCAGATAAAACTACGGCAAACCCAAATTTTAGCTAAAAGTGACAGGAAAAAAAACGTTTAGTATTAAAAAAAAGACCGATGAGAGCTTCGTTCGAAATATAGAGGGAACTGAGAATGCGCAACCATTCTCAGGGAATATTGGATGCTATTCCCGTTCCCTCTGTATGGAAAATTGAGGTTTTCAAAGGGAGTTAAAATAATATCAAATTTATACTAATTTACTTCAAAATACAAAAGTATTTGACAGCTAAAATTAGTTACTTTAGCAAGCCTATCAATACCCTTTTACGATTATTGTTACTTTTTCGAAATAAAAGTAAAAACAAATTTATACTAATTTACTTCAAAATACAAAAGTATTTGACAGCTAAAATTAGTTACTTTAGCAAGCCTATCAATACCCTTTTACGATTATTGTTACTTTTTCGAAATAAAAGTAAAAACAAATTTATACTAATTTACTTCAAAATACAAAAGTATTTGACAGCTAAAATTAGTTACTTTAGCAAGCCTATCAATACCCTTTTACGATTATTGTTACTTTTTCGAAATAAAATAAATTTATTATCAAAAACCTTTTTTTTCTTAGTAAAAATAAAAATGTTATTTTATATCAAGTTTTTCTTCATAAATTTTTATAATGTTGTATAAATTTGAAGGTGGAAATCTGTAATAATTTTATCTTGAAAAGACTTGGCATTCTCAACAATGAAATGAGGGGTATTGCATCCAAATTCTGTAATTTGCGCGAGCGAAGCGAGCGGCTTAGGAATATAAGCAAAGATTGAACTAAATTGACTCCGAAATGCTGACTTATAAATGATTATAATGCCTTTTAATTAAGCTTATATCTTAAATGAATGAGAGACTTCGTTTTGGGCAAAAAATATAATACTGTAAACATTGAATTTTTCAAACCGTTTTCCCCTATGAAAATCTTTTCAAATTCTTTTTCAATGAAAAATATTTTTAAAGTTTTTCAATGAAAAATATTTGAGAAGCCAATATAATCACGTATTTTGTTATATGCTTTGAATGATCATTCAAAATTGAATGCAATAAAATATCCTATTCTAAGGATATTCAATATTATAAAATTTTAGATGCAATAGTTTATATCAATTACAATTATTAAATGAGATGCTACAAAATATATATTTTTCAATGTGATCCATTTTATATTTAATTTTTTAAATAGCTATTGAAATCATAAAATGATATTGTCTCTACTCCTCGTTGCTCAGCTAGATGTGCATACATGCAATCATGATCTTGAAATGGGTAACATAACAAGAGAACTTCAAGGACCTCAATCATATCGCAGCCTTAA
Source organism: Trichomonas vaginalis G3 (assembly GCF_026262505.1). NCBI lineage: Eukaryota > Parabasalia > Trichomonadida > Trichomonadidae > Trichomonas > Trichomonas vaginalis. The sequence goes on from NC_067207.1 coordinate 34,174,800, forward strand.
AAATACCGAATGGAAAAACATCAGAATTAAGGTAGATTATAATTATATTGATAATAAAAAAGATGATCAACGAACTTGTAAACGAGCTGGACAACTAGTTGTATTCCAAGGCGTAAGATATATTTGCAAACAGGAACATATTTTGTCAAATTCAAAAATTTTGGCTATTAAAGGAACACTTAATAATGTCAAATCATATTTAGAGAGACTTCTTACAGTAGTTCCATATAATCATTATATTAATTATGTAGATTTTCCTAGCCGTTATCGAAACGAGACGAATTTTGGCAAACAAAGCGCATACGGTTACGATATAGTACTTGCAGTACTTTCAAGACCGAGACAGGATAATGATGCTACTCTCGCATCAGCTGCTGGATTAGCAGAAGAGAGAACATATCACAGACCAATATTTGGTGTCGTTTTCTTAAATCCAATGGCAGTTCCTGATACAGCACAAGATGAAAACACAAAGGATTCAAGATTCTTTTATACTTGCGTTCACGAAATTTTCCATGCTTTGGGTATTTCTCCATCAGATTTCCGACACTATCATCCACATGATTCCATAACTCCACATTCACAAATAGTATGCAGTTTCAGAAAGTATGGAAGAGACTTTTCGTTCTTAGTAACACCATACGCTCATAAATTTGCAGTGAAGCGCTTTGGAGTAGAAGTTTTCGTAGGAGATGACAGAACTTGCCCATCTGGATTAGAAATCGAAAATGATGGCGGTCAAGGAACAGCAGGAAGTCATTTAGAAGCAAGATCTTACATGTCAGATTTGATGGTTGGCATGACAATTCAAACAAAATCTGGACCATTTGCTAGATTGACTGACGCTGTCCTTGCAATTCTTTTAGATACAGGTAACTACAAAGTTAACTGGAGAATGGGACAACCATTAGTATGGGGCCACCCAGAATCAATTGATGGAAAACCAATTCCAAACTTTGCAATTGGTCCTCCACAAAATGTTTTCCCTAAGTATTATATGAATGACTTCTCAGTTCAAGAAGATTGGTATGCAAGTTTTGATTTCAAATTCTCCGGACCATTTTCAGGACCTGTAACCATTGATGGATTATCTAATGAACAAAAACAATTTTACGATCCGAAAGGCATTGGAGTTGGTAGAACACAAGTTTATGATTTCATTCCATTTTATTTCCCAAATTATGTTTGTCCTAATGGACAAGCTATTCTTCCATCAACGTCATATTATTACCACAAATGCGGTACATATACATGCGACGGATATAAATCGTTCACAATTCAAGTCAACAAATAACATCTGGAAGCAATGTTTGAAAGCGTCACATGCACAAAAGATAATGCAACAGCTGTATTATCTATGTCAGTAAGCGGTTATCCCAGACAAGTTTCTTGTGTTGATCCTGAGAGATTCTGCAGGTCTGTGAAACTTAACGAAATGAAGTTTGTTGTTGACCCATTCAATCCAGATACAAGGCAATTGAATAGTGATTCTCCAACACCGACACAGCCTGAACCAGGAAATAATCCATCAGGACCTGGAGTTGAAAATCCTTCAGGAACTGGAGGTTCATATGAAAATTCCAAAGCAGCAGAAAAGAAGGCTAAAAAGAAAAAGTTGATAATTATTGCGGCATGTGCCGGAGTTGCAGCTTTAATTGTGATTGCATTTATTGCAGTTTTGGTTATATTTGCAATTAGAAATGCAAAAGAAAATGCATATCATGAGGATTCTGATGCAAATTATGTTGTTTAGAAAGGAATTAAAGAAAAAAACTTTTTATTTCTCAAATATTTCTTGTACTAAAATATTTTTTATAAAGAAAAAATTAAATTTAGAAAAGATATATCTCGAATTTATTTTCTTTCTTGATCTACAATATCTAATGTGATTATTTTTTTTAGTTTTATCGAATCGATATTAAAAGTATACCTACTAATTTTATTAACTCAATAATTTTGATATTTGGCATAAAATCAAAAATCAAATTTAATTTTTTGAATGAAAGTTTATAAAAAAATCACTTTTTCCAAAATATAATCTAACTTTTAAAACAATAAATAAATAAAAAATACAAGAAATATTATAATTATTTTTCTGATTTCGAATTTTCGATTTCATTGTAAGCAGTTTCAAGGAATCAGAGGAATAACTCGCAGCAACTGCTGAATAACTTCATCATACAGGTCAACAACCAGATAAATACTAACAACGATAACAGTTATCAGCAGCAAATGGAAGATTTAGGGAATAAATATCTAAATCAGCAGAAAAACATGATGGAAACCCAACAGCAACAGAGTGCACCGCAGCAGATGGAACTGCAAAACCTCAAAAACAAGATTGCCGATGAAAGTAAAAAGATTGAAAAAGATTCTTTCAAACCAATGAGAGATTCGTTGAATAAAATGGAGAAAATGAGGGATCAGCAAGCTAAAAAGATAGTTTCGCAGCTATCAAACGATTCCAAGGCTGTTTACAAAGATTTGAGTTCGAAAATCACTCAAACAATCCAGAATTCCGAAGTTGGAAGGGCAGAGATGGCAATTAATCAGAAGATAAGCAATTTCGAGAAGAACTCTGAGCAATTGGACCAAAATCCGAAAGAAAAAACTCCAATTCAGAAAAATGACGAAATAATTAACTTCCAAAACCAAATAATAGCCGACCAACAGGCAATGAATCAGAATGTTGTTGCAAAAGCCCTCATTAAAATGAAGCCAAAGCAAAAGAAACCTTCTAAACAAAAAGAAAACGAAAATGAGGAAGAAGATGTCCAGAAATCAATGCTCCAACAGATGATTAAATACCAGAAGTCCCAGGAGAGCCATTCTAACGACAGCCAGCAAACAAACAGTCCAAATGACCAAAATCAAGAAATTTCTGAAGAAAATCTCGTTGAAAGTGACTCGGATGGAGATCCAATTCTCCTCTCAACCAAAGATGATGATTCTCCTCAGCTAATTGATTCAAATTCGACTGATACAACTAAATACAAAGAAGAGGAAGAAATAAAAGATTTAGATTCACTTCCAATACTTTTAGATGATATTCCTACGTTGCCTAAAGACAATGAAAAGATTAATAAGTCATCTGATGATGACAACCAGTGATTTTTTATATTTTTGTTATATTAATAAAGTGTTTTTTATATCAATACCAACATCTCTTTCTAAGGCATCACAAATGTATATTTATTCTAATAATTATCAAATAAATTTGTTCAAATATCTCCAAATTCTTTCAAACACGTGTCCATCTATCTGCTATAAGTCATGTAATTTTATTGTAGTACATTTTACAGAATTTTTCTTCAGGCAAAATCTTTTTCTATTCAATAATCGAATTTAAATCTAATGACATGAAATGTCATTAGAGCATGACATTAAGCTGTTAGATCTGATACGCTTTTTAATGGAATCAAGAACGTAACATCTAATATAATTCATTTCAATATATTATTTGCATAAATAAGAATTTTAGTTGAAAATATCTCCACACATTGATTCTAAGGTCATACTCGAACCAAAACTGTTTGCTTCCGTAATGGAGAATAATTCGATAATAGCCATTGCAGCTGAAACAATGATATGTTTTGATGAACATTGATTTGAAGAAAAACAGAATGTTAGAATTAGGGATTCGCCTCGACTGAATTTTTGCAATGCAGCGAGTCAAGATCAAATGAATTAAATATGTGATGAATCCCTAATTTGGGAAAAAAAGTTAATGTGAAATTAAATTTAGTTACGCATTAATTGACTGAAAAACTCAAAGATTTTTTCTGACTATTGAAATTGAATTGTGAGAGAGTAAATTTACATTTAAAATATCGTTTATATAAATGTATTGCACTTAAATTAAGTGAATTGTGATTTATCGTTCAGCAGATAGAAAAAATTGAATGGTGGCTTCAAGTCCATGGTTTTTTAGGAGAATTCATTGTGTATGTATTACAGTATAATTTATCTATGTAAAATGCGTAAAATAAATTATAAAGAATTAATACGATAAAAAGTTATGATCATATTTATAGCATGTTGATTAGTATTTTAGCCTTTTAAGAAAATTTTCCATCCTGTAAAATTCGTCTTGAAAAAGTTGTCAAAAGTATAAAATCAATTTTATGGTATTTGTATTGGCCATATCATAATAAGTGAGTTGGAGAAATTTAATTTTTACAGTTTCTAAACACACACAATTTAAGATTTAAAAAATCTTTATTCGACTCCAAGTTATTAACAAGAATTTAAAATTATTGAATATAAAATTCTGAGACTTTTTTTCTGGACTTGACTTCAAAAAATGGATCAGGGTGAATTAAGCTTCTTCAATAACATTGGAATACAGTATTGCAAGCCAATCGCATCCGGAGGCTACGGATCAATCAGTCTTGTATACTGGGCAAGATACCAAACATATTTTGCGCTTAAAAAGATCCCAGTTTCGAAGTTTAAAGAAACAGAAGTAGAGTGTATGAAGAAACTTGATTAGTCAAATATTGTTGGACTATACGATATATACAAGTTCAATAATTTTGTTTACTTATTGATGGAGTACTGCCCATCAGATCTTTCATCAATGATGAAGCAAGGTGAATTAGCAGAACCTCAATTGTGCCAGTACTGTCATGATATTCTCGTTGCCATCAAGAATTGCCATGATAACTACATTGCTCACAACGATATCAAACCATCGAACTTCTTAATCGACAAATACGGGCGTCTGAAAGTTTGCGATTTTGGTATCTCAACTTATCATGGTATGACTAGAACCAGTGACCTATTTTTAGGAACAACTCTTTTCATGGCTCCAGAAGTTTTAGAGAAAAAGGAGTACGATCCGATGAAATCAGATGTCTGGTCCATTGGCATTACTTTCTATTATATGGCTACTCAAAACTATCCATACAATGCCGATGATAAGGAAATCCTCTTGAAGCAGATACAAAACAGCAGATTACTACTTTACAACATAGATAATCCTAAACTTGCTAAAGTAATCAAGCGCTGCTTAACAATAAACCCAGAAGAAAGAGCAACAATCGACGAACTTCTCGCAATGTCGTACTTCAAGAAGATTCAAAGCAGCAGCACTTTCTGCGTTGACCATAACAATAAGAATTTCCTTAAAGGCGCTCAAAGTTCCGGAGCACTCATATTTAAGCCGAAAGCAACATCACCATTGAAGATCAGAGATAGAAACTCAATGATGGTCATGAAGATGAGAGCAACAAAAGCAATGTCGGTTGATTTGAAAAAATGATTTTGTTTTTATTGTTTATATTTATTACCATGCGATTTATAATTAATAAATATACTTACTATGTTATAACTTTAGCCTATTTAATTTCATATTCAATAAGTTAAAATAATTATCGAAAACCAATGGTTTCGTTAGTAATAATTTGTCATATTAGCTACGGTGAAGCTGATTATTAACAATTTAGCTTTTAATATCTGGGAAAAATTTTAGACAAATTTTATTTGACCTGTTAAAGGAAATGAATTGGAGAAAATAGTTTTATGCATTATGGTTAATTTGCTTTTTCATAGTTTATATCTTCATTAGCAAATTCAGATTCAATCTGCCAAATCAAAGGTAATAATATTCTTTATTAGGTAGAACTCTCACATTGTTCGGAATTAAGAAAACTATTAACTTATAATCACGTAATTCCAGCTTTTTTCGATCAAGAGAATTCACTAAACGATGAAAAAGCAATAAAAAACGGAAAAAGAAGATATAATATATTAAAAATCGCATAAAAACGCATGATATACAGATATTTAACATGATCTATACAAACAGTTCATTGAAAACTTAATCTTCTCTTCTTGATTGAAGGTGATAATATTAAAGATAAAGGTTGATGTGCTGTTGATGAATAGTTCAGCGTTCTTCTAGACGAATCTAATTTCAAGTTGAGCATTTCAGAAATTTCTGTCGCGCTCGGTCTTGATGCTGGGTCAACTTGTAAGCATCCATGAATGATCTTCTCATATGTCTCATTTTTGATGTTGGAATCATCAAAAGTACCAGTCATTATGGCATTTAACATTTTCTCCTTTGAAGAAATGTCCCATGGATACTGTTTTGTTAAAACATAGTACAGAGTAACTCCTAGAGACCAGATGTCTGCAGCAAATGCATCATATGGCTGCATTTTGATGACTTCTGGAGGGAGGAATGCTAATGTTCCGGCGAATCCTGTAGATATTTCATCTGCTACACGCTTTTTGGCTAAGCCAAAATCACATATCTTGATTCTTCCATAGGAATCTACAAGAAAATTCGATGGTTTTATATCTCCATGGGTAAAACCATAGGAATGGCAAGCTTTAACTGCCATAATGATCCCAGATGCTAGTTGTAATATCCTATCTGGTTGAGAAATTGGACTTGCAACGATGCGGTCTATGGAATTTGGACAAAATTCCATAACCATATATACATAGGGCTGTATATAAAAATATTTATATAAGGTGACAACATATGAACTCTTAATAGCAATCATTGACTCTACCTCGTTCTCTTGGAACTTAGAAGCCAAAACTCGCTTAACACCAAAGTGAATCTTATATTGATTAGAGTAAACAAGGTAGACTATGCCGTATGTACCCTTACCAATTGTTTGTATATATTGATAATCGTTCTGTTGAAAGAAGGCATCATCATATGGATCCATATTTTACCAATAAAATAATTGTTTAGATTTTTGACGTGGTCTGAATTTTTGACTGAACAACTTTTCGCTTGAGAAATAAAACGAACTTTATATCATATAAGTGTATGGAAAATGGAATAAGAGGATTACAAATTGTATGGTGGCAAAAATTTTGAATACTAGATTTATCCTTTTCTGAGGAAAGATTATGTGATCACAAATATATTGAATCAGAATTTCGGTTGGTTTTCTGACTACAAAATATTGATTTAGCAATAATAAGTATTAGGAATAAAATATGGGTTGACAAAAATTTCCAATATGAATGTAAATTACATAAATATAAATTGAAAATTTTCAATGCTAATGATCGTTACCTATCTTATCATATGGGGTTACATTCAGACAAACATTCAAAATACTCGAAAATTAAAATTAATCGCTTATCCGCCCTGTTTTCATATTTTGATTTTCTATATATACTACATATAATAACCATATTTCTCATTTATCTTTACTCTCAATAAATTGATAATAGATTTTATTATTTTGAGAAGATGTAAATTTTTTGATTTTTTATATTTTAATTTTAAAAACAAGAATATCCTGCACTTTAGATCGAAATTCACATTTATGTGTTGATAGGTGTCAAATTAATTTTATTTCGAAAACAATGATGTTTGTGATTTGTCCCACTGCCTCACAAAATGCAAACGATTATTATTACTGTTTCTAGAATGATATTCAACCATAATTGAAACAAATTCTGATCTTTGATTATTTTTGAAATAACATTTTTAAGATCTTTTTGATGTTTTTCAAGATATCTGCCTTTGGAGCATAGAACATAATTATGTTCATTTTATTTTATATAGAATTGCAATTCTACTTTCCGATGAAGCGATTAGGTATCAAAGCCAGCTAATCACAGCATATATATATTTCCTTACCTAGTCATCAATCTATCAATAACAATTTTCTTCAGTTCACCTCCTATTTCCCATAAACCGAGAAACAAATAATTTGATTTTGAAAAAAAAATCGATTTTTGATTTCAATTTAAATGAAATTAAATGTGTACTTAAGGGTGCCCTATAGACGATAGACCACCCTCAGAAAAGCACTTTTAAGGCTATTATATTGAGAACTAGAATCTGGATAATCCATTCATTCGAGTTCTAATAAGGTTAATTTTGTGATGTTTACATTATCGTTATAGGGCACCCTTAAGGGTTTCGTTTTGCTAAAATTGTCACTTTTATAGCATATTTGTTTTTGGATGTTTTGCGAAACCAAAAAAAAAACTATGATATACAATGTGTGTGTAAAGAAAATACTTTATTTACTAGTTAAAAAATCATTTGGTATTGATCAAGTTATTTTTTCTGGATAAGATATTATATGGATAATTGGATAGAAAATACAATTATATAATCTTATACCTGGTTTAATTAAGCTAATTGTCATCAGAAACTTGTAATTTTTATGAATTTCAGATTTTCTTTTCATTACTGCTTTTCTTAATAGGTCAAGTTCTTATTTACGTTATAAAGTATGATATTTACAAATATCAAGTTATCATGTTTTTTGAGAAATTATGAGAAACAAACAAAAATGAAAAAGATAGGAATAGCAATGAATAGTGATGTGGGTATAGAAAATGTAAGAGATATGAATGCAAAGCAATCAGTATTTAGGATATTGACCATAGATTTCGAAAAAAAAATGCTGCATATTGAGCGAAAACTATGATTATATTATAAGGCTGTCATTTAAAGCATAATGAAACTATTCCCTTTTCATTTTAATCGAATAAGATAGTAAAGATTTTTGAATTAGCTAGAAACTGATGAGATGTTTTCACAAATCAGATTTTTAATCTCTATAATGCATAATTCACTCAATATCTCAATTTTGATATTGCGAGATATTTTTGCTATCGGTTTCGCAATTTTGACACAATAGCAAGAGGGTTCTATAAGCATTATTATCAACGTAGAATCTGAATATCATATCAGAAAATATCGCAAATCTGACATTTACCCGACCAAATAGCAAAAATAATTGAATACTTTTCGCAAAAACTTTAAAAATCGATAAAAATATGAAATATAGATATTAAAGAGACTTTTTATATAATATTCATAAAGATTTTCCAAAAATATGATACCGCAAAATTAAAAAAGTGACGTCTTGAGTGGAGTCAAAGGTCGAAATTGCTAGCTAAATGTTTTTTTAGCGAAATTGCGTATTGTACGTTTTTTTCGCAAAACGAAACCCTTAGTGTACTTGGTTCCTCTTTTGTGATGAATGTCTAGAATTCTCTGAATTCATGATGGGTCACTTCTGAAACGTGTCATTTTTTATCAATGCTTCAGTCACTTTTCAATCACTCAATATCTAAAAGTGTCAAAATCTTAGACCCTCTCAAGTTTTTACCAAAAATGGATCCATTAACACCAGAAGAAGCTTATGTTATTGAACGCAAAGGCACAGAGAGACCATTCACAAACAAATACTACAACTTCAAGGGTCAAGGAAAATATATTTGCCGCAAGTGTGGAGCTACTCTATATTATTCAAAAGATAAATTCGAATCTGGATGTGGATGGCCAGCATTCGATGATAATGCTAAAGATGCTGTAATTCGCTTTATTGATGCTGATGGTCACCGTGTTGAAATTACTTGCGCTAAATGCGGCGGCCATCTTGGTCACGTATTCGAAGGCGAAGGTTTTACAGCTAAAAACACAAGACATTGTGTAAATTCAATCTCTATTGTTTTTGTTCCAGAGAATGAGCAGCAGTAAACATGTCTTTTAACTTATTATCTACTATCCATTTAATTTTTTAAAGAAATGGGCTCTTAAATAATAAAACATCCAGTATTGACAATAATTTCTAGAAGCCGAGTAGTAATATCGCTAAATCAATATTACTCATCCTAACTTTTAAAAATAGGCATATCGTAATGAATAAATCACAAAATATAAAGAAGAATTTCTCCAGATGATTTGTTTAATAGAAAAGAATCTAATATTTAGAGATGTATACTGTACATAAGAGACTTCATTAACCCTAGAAGGATAATTCAGTGTTTTGCATAATAAGAAGATAAAAAATTCTTGATTTTCTAATCATTTCCTGATTGAATACACGATTACATCGATTTCATTCTATCGATCTCATTTCAGAGTGTATTTATTGATTGAGAAATGATGTTTTTTTACTTGAGTGTCAAAAATTGTTCGTTATTGCGCTATGTCCACAAAAAAAATCTCTTACAAAATTTGAGAAATGAAAATGAGAACGATCACTGCCCATTCCCAAGACTCCCTTCTATACAATGGCAGACGCAATCGTTCGTCCTTATCAAGTACACATGGTCCTTTTTCAATACAAAGAATAAGTGACACGTGGATTCAAGAGAGTCAATTCGAAGAGTTGACAGAGAAACATAAGGCATATCAGAAGCAAATAGAAGCTCAAGAAGCTGTTGATGAAGTTGCTTTATTTGAAAAGAAAATTTACGGTGTTTATCATCAACCGCCAAATATTCAAAAGACACCACTCAATCCGCAAGAAGCAAGACTCCTTGTTCAGAATTCCCAACCTGAAGAAACAAAGTTCTTTGATCTCCCAAGTCTTCATCACCAGTCAAAATTGCCAGAATTTCAAGATTACCATTACAGACCTCAAGGCTGGAATTTAGTTGACGAGCCCCTCATACTCACTAGACCAACTAAAACAAGCCTTTCGCAGAGATACAATCCGAAACCATTTAAGGTTCAAACAAATCATGGCCTTTCAACCGGAATTCCATTACTTAAGAAAGAACTCCTCAATAATCACAAATCCAAACTTGGAAAATATAATGCATCAGTTCTATTGGCACAAACTTGTGACAACCAAGTTAAAGAAGAGAAATACAAGGTCAAATACGATGAAAGCAAGGAGTTTTCTCAGAAGATTGCTCAGGAACAGCTTCAAAAATGTGCTCAATTGGGCCAAAAATGGGCCATCAAAAAACTTGCCGGTCCGAAGCCAAAGGTATATGTTCCTCCCCCGCCAGATGAGGTAGATCTTGACGCTATTAAGCAAGTTAATAAAAAAGAGGAAGAAAAGCGAAGAGAGATGAATATGTTGGATTGAAATCCTTCCAAATTATCTCGTATCGTCGTTTTATTTATTATTTTTCGTTAGAAGCATTTCTTTGTTACTATTTTATTTTGTTATTAAATAAAAATTATTGTACTCATTTAAATTCCTTCACACACTACATAATAATCAACATCCACATATAATTAGCCTTTTTATTGATCAATATCACAGTAGAAAAGATACTGTATCATGAAAAATAATTTTGAAAAAATTATCACAAAAATACTGATATCTGACATAATAGATAGTTGCAATGTTTATAAATGTCGTTATATTATTAAAATATTGAATAGAACATTAAAGGTTTGAGAAAAATACGATCGAAATAAAAAATATATGGCACAAAGTTAATATTAATTAGATTCTTACTAGATATTGTGCTTAGAATTGGAAGTATATAAATTTGCTTCATATTTATAAAGAGTTCTTCAAGTATAATGGTAAGAATTTGAAAATAAAGGCGTGGAGTCGGTCAATCGGATGTATATTTTGTATTTATACACCCAATTGTTTTCTTTAACAGATTTCATAAGAAACTGTTCAATCCTAGCAATAGTGTAAAATTTGATTATCCGTACCTCGCATTACTCTTTGAAAAAAAGAAGTTTTAGCTAATAACATGATGAGCAAGCAGAATCAAATTAGGTTCCTTCATTTTAAATTTTGTAAAGAAACATTGTTTCTCGATAAAAACGACAGACGATAAATCTTCATTTATTGTTTATCTCTAATGACCTCCTATTAGAATTTCTAAAAATAAGTTGTTTCACAGATAATCAGTTTAATGAGCCTGAGGAATTAGGAAGAAATATATTCATGTATATAAGTAATTAATTTATAGCGCTATAAGTTTTTCTTATTTCATTAATTTTTATGCTCTGAAAATTTTATACTGATTGTTGATGTCATTCATAAATAACATAGTTAATCATTTTTTAATAACTTTTGTAGAATCCTTGATTATATATTTCAATACTCGATATATTTTTTCAATGATATGCAACGTATATCATTTAAAAGTGGTACGTCACTTTTATTAGAAATTTTTTCGAAAAGATAATGGAGTTATGCGATGCTGAATTTTTCCTTGAGAACGGATTTGATTATGTTAGTACCATTGGCCGTGGGACATATGGTCTGATATATCAAGTTTATGACCATCAATACTCACAAAACTTCGCATTAAAACGAGTTTTAGAAACAGATTTCAATGAAAACGAAGTTAAGTGCATGATTGAAATACGAAGCAATAATATTGTTCCGCTTTATAAGTACTATCGATTTAAACAGTTTGTCTACCTGTTAATGGAATACTGCCCCTTAAATATTGAAAGATCAATAGTTCATTCTTCAAAGATCAATCTTGATAAACAATACGATATAGCACTTGGAATTTCTGAAGCTGTTTACAGCTGCCATAAATATTGCATTGCTCATGGAGATATAAAACCTTCAAACTTTTTACTCGACAAATACGGACGAATTAAAATATGTGATTTTGGATTGTCCAAGAAAACATCTCCTGAACAAAACTGCACGACATATAACGGAACCTTATTGTACGCAGCGCCGGAAGTAATAAGCTGTCAGCCATATGATGCATTTGCTGCAGATATATGGGCAATGGGTGTTACCATATTTTATGTTTTTACCGGGAAACACCCTTTTCCTGACAACGATCGCCAAACCATGATACACTTAATCATGAATTCTATCTACGATGATTCCCATATCAGCGACGTGTTTATTAAGCAAATAATACAGAGGTGTTTACAGGTTGATCCATCTCTGCGACCTTCAGCTGAAGTCGTTGCGAAAACGATCAGATCTCAAATAAAAAACTCGAGTAGAAAGAAATTCATCCGCCAAGCTGCTTCTGCGAAAACTTCGGCATCTTTGGTCTTGAATTCAAAACTTAAGAGAATGGCTTCTTCAAAGAGGATTTCCTCTATGTAAAATTGTTTTTGTATATTTTTAATTAAGAGTTACTTCCTTTTTTAAAACTATATTTTAAGGATAAAAAATATCATCGGATTTCTCGTCAATAGCAATATTCAATGAAATAAACAAATTGAATCTAATATGATTTGGATAGTTTTCTATTATTAGATTTAAAAAATATTTATATACAATTTAATAAGTGATATAGTATAATTAAAACATTATGTTAATGTTTTACAACCTGAGTGGATTACATTTAATGATTATTTTATGGATAGGATTAACAATTTTAAAGAAATGAAATTAGAATATTTGTATTCTGCTTTGTATAGAATGCCAATTTGTTTTTAGGCAGTCTAAGGATTTGTGTCAATTATACTGACTCATTTAATAAGAAAAATTATAAATTTCTAATTTTTCATGCATAAAGGTGTACTTACGCCCATCTGACTTTAAATCAAATTTCTGTCAACTGTGAAGTATCATTAAATATGCCTTAATGAATGTTATTGATAGAACTATAAAAGTTTTCATATTTAAGTTTGTTAGTGAATAACAAATAATAGGATAGATCATATATCTGGTATTCAAATATCAATATCTATATTATAAAATAGAGAGTCGTTGCACTTCTATTAATTTACAAGGAGAAGTTTTAACATAGAACAACAATTGTTGAAAATGACATTTCGTAGGGGGTGATTTCCTTTTTCTACAAAACATATCAATATAATTTTAGAAGTTGATATTTGAATTATTTTTCGTGCAATTTAAATCCTTATGAACTTTGGTGTTAAATTTTCCTTGAATTTCAACGTTTTCCTGGTATTTATCGCAACAATAATCTGTATCTCATGATGAAAAAATAAAGATGAAGGTTTCTTTATTTATCTATTATCTACAGATATATGACTTTAAAAAAAATACTCTAAAAAAGTTTTCTTGAAATGAAATTAAGTTTTATACTTTAGCAGATGCGTCGCTGCTTTTATCCTTTTTACGCTTTGCGCATTTGCATATCGCCACAATTGTTACGATAACTATTATGACAAAAACCAAACAGCCGACGCCAATTACAATGTAATACCATATTGGCCATTTTTCAGTTGGAAATGTTTGATTAATATTTTTGAGTGTGAAAACTCCACCTTCAGTTGAAAGAGTTGCTGTAAATTCGGGGAAAAGAAAAGATCTGTCATTAGTTTCAGGTTTAAATGAATAATTTTTCTGGTCCCAAGATACTGTCGATCCTATTTTATAATCTCCATAAGAATAATTTAGATAATCATTATATGTTTGGAACAAACATGAATCTATTATTGGGATAAACATGTCATAATCATCGGTTGTTAGATATCCTTCCGTTCCATTGTTAGTGAGAAAACAGAGATTATCAAGGCGATATTCATCAGAGAGATTTTTCATGTCGGCGTTTGGATATTTTTTATTTAGTCTAGATTCTGCAGCAATACTCTTTGAAATAGTAGACCCAAAGCTAAATGCATCTCCTCCATTATCTTTCTTATATGAATAGTTCAATTTTTGATTAGCATAAGATGTTAAATATACAATTATGGATGTATTGTGATATTTTCCTAACTTGTTTTCATCATAAAGATATGCTGAATCTTTTATCTTTGTTGAAAAGATACTCTTAATTCCAACATCGTATTTGTAATGTATTTTATCATAGTAAAAATCAGCATCAAATCTGAATGATGGCATAACACCTATTGTTTGAATTCTGCAGGCTTCAGAGCATCTAGCAACTGCAAGGGATTCGCCAAGAAAAGTGGGTTTTGTTACTGCAAAGAAATAATCTGACCAAGTTGGATATAGCTTTGCATCAAGGCCATGATATTTATTAAATATTGGTTTAGGCAATACTGCAAGTGGATTTGAAACATTTTTAGTAATTGTGTAGTTGTCTCTTCTAGTTTCCTCATCAGTGTAAGCAGTGTAAACATCAGCTGTAAAGGATATATTAGCTGCTATTAAGAATGATCCATATATGCATACGAACTCCCCGGCTTTAAGTGTATGATAATCAGTGTCCATTGGAGTAATATATCTGTATGGCATTGAAACATGAAATGTATTCTCTTCAGTGCATCCTATTTCATCAAAGTACCTAGAAACATTGAGGTCGTAACCTCTCAATGATAGTAAGAATGGAAGCATATCGAAAGAAATGATTTATCGTATTTTCCCAGAAAAACTATCTGTCAAAAATTGTGAACAAACTTTTAAGATTTATCGAGATTTTTTGTAATTTTAAAATCTCATTTTTTAAAAAAAAAATTATAAATTATGAGCTCTTGAAATTTTGAGTGTATACGGTTGTTGATAACGAATAAATAGTATGACTATATATAAAGAAATTTTTTCAAGAATCGAAACATTTGCTATGTATTAATAAAGTATTATATCTCTTTGATTATGAATTCAAATAAATAATAAAATTGACTATCATAAAAATCTTCTCATTTTTGATGAAAATACTGAATACTAAGATTTGAAACAAATTAGAGTTATACGACTTCAAATTAAAAAGAATTGAATGCATTCAAATTTTACGAATTGAGAACAATGATTCAATTTTTGTAATTGAGAAACAATCATTCAATTTATGTAATACTGTTAAAATGTCTAAATAACTAAATTCATCTTATTTCATAAGAGATGCATTCTGATTAAAGATTTTGTAATAAACAGAAATTCGTCAAAAGTGACAGCTCTCAATTTTTTGACATTTGTAAATTCTAAATTGAATGAGAAAAATGAAATAATACTAAGCATAATACAATATTCTAGATTTAATTATAATTAGGAAAAAGTTAGTTTTGAGAGTACTTTTCATAGGCATATAGAATGAAATCTTCTGAAAAATAATATCACATAAACTCATATTATTTTCTAATATATAACTATTTTATATAAAAATCAAATTCAATGATCTTAAAAGCGAAGGATAAACCTCAAAATTTACGAATATAATGAGTGGGAATATAATGCTTATCTATCATAAAACCATATGAAATATCAATTTTTGCTTTACGCCTAATTTTTGACGACAATTAGCAAAAAATGTTAAATGTTAACACTCAGTCCATTTGAATATGAAAAATAAAATTGACTTTGATTAAATGTTTTTATTTATCATGCAATTCTTCTTGCGACCAAAGATTTGAATAAAAGTTCAAAAAATAAGATAGCTTAAAAAATAATATACGGTAGTGTTTACTAATAGATGAATAGTATATAAATTCTATTAAAATGGATTTGATCCAAAAAAATATATAAAATTTGATCATAAATAAAATCGTTTTAAATTACTTCTTCATTTAAATGATAACAATTATTTTTGGTTTTATATTTTTTTGGATCAAATCCATTTTAATAGAATTTATATACTATTCATCTATTAGTAAACACTACCGTATATTATTTTTTAAGCTATCTTATTTTTTGAACTTTTATTCAAATCTTTGGTCGCAAGAAGAATTGCATGATAAATAAAAACATTTAATCAAAGTCAATTTTATTTTTCATATTCAAATGGACTGAGTGTTAACATTTAACATTTTTTGCTAATTGTCGTCAAAAATTAGGCGTAAAGCAAAAATTGATATTTCATATGGTTTTATGATAGATAAGTGCATTACACCAGGATACGGTTTAATTGAAGAATCAGTTAAAGCAATACCACGTTTATTCAGTAAGGAAGATCCATTCATGATTCCAGCTCAACATATTGACGTTCGTTCACTAAATGGAGGTTGCATCACTCCTGAAGGTATCAGCTCAGATTTCTCATACGCTCTTCATAATGTTACAGATGTTGTGTTAACATTTCCGAAGAATGCAATGCAAAGAACAGTTTTAGAAAATCCAATGCTTCGAGGTCTTCAGGTCACTATAGATTCCAGAAACTTCCCCGATCAAGCGATGACAACAGTGGGTGATATATTCTTTACACGTATGCTTCAAGCTTCTGATTTAGATGGAGTGAATGAATGCACGGAAGAATACGAGGACTCATTAACTAGACCACTGAATGATGATAATGGCACGCCATTAGCTAGAACATGGAAAGACCAAACTTCATTCTTATGCACTATTCCAGTTCAACGTGATGGAGCGGGTATATTCTTTGATGGATTAGAAACTTTCAATTCACAAGTTACAGTACAAGTGAAAGCTTATCCAATCATTCAGGGTGAAAATGACACTTACTGTTCAAAGGTGACAAATCCTCCTCAGGTTTGGTTTACTAGGACTACGTATTGGACATGGACACCGGATGAAGGTTTGAAATATCATCCAACAGGTACACCACCACAGTATAGAAGTTCATATGATGAAATATTGATGAATAGAAATGTTTAAAATTATAAATTTATTTTTGATTAAATGGATTTAAATTCATCCACCCCTTATGAAGAATTAGCAGGAGTATATAATACATACGTAGATGATATGATTAATGAAGCATTGAGTGATAATAGAAATGCTCTATCTAAGGAAAAATTAATGAAAATTCCATATTCTGAATGTTACTTAAATTCAATCACTGCAGCAATTGGTAAACAAAATAAAGGTAAAACATTAACGATATTAAAACAAATTATCATTATTGTTAACACTTCCCCCTATTCACATGTGTTAATTTATATCAACCGTTCAGGTTCACCTTCAGATGATACATTTGAATCTTTAAAGCATTTAATCAAAATTCCAATTATTTATTTATCACAAGAAGAAGCAGAAGATTATTTAAAAAACTTTTTAATGTATAAAGAATTATATAATACAATCAAGAAGCAAGGATTAGAGGATAAAATTATTGATAAACAAAGGGATGAATTATTTGAAACACTTTCTATTTCAAATTTTGATAGAGAATTTTTGCATTCACTCATTTTTCTAGATGATGCAGTGAAATCAAAACTAATAACAAATGAGAAATCATATTTTAATCAGTTATTAACTCAATGTCGACACATTCAGTGTTCATTCTTTATGGCTGTTCAATATTTCAAAGCATTAAGCACAAACATTAAATCAAATCTATCAACACTTTTCATTTTCAGTGGGTTTAGTCGTCAACAGTTGAACGTTATGCTTTATCAAGTGAATTTACCAATGAGCATTAATGAACTTTACACACAATATCAGCAATTAGGTGAACATGGAAAAATAATAGTTGATTTAAATAAAGGAAGTGTTAAATTTGATTAACTTTTTATAATTAATTTTTATTTTTTATTTATAATTAAACATGACAGAAATGGCAAATCTTCTACAGGTTCCATTAAAACAAGGAACAAACAAAAAGGGTGCATATAATAGAACTATGAAAGTTCCTGATGGAATGAAAGAATTAGTTCATATTGTTGCTGGTCTTCAAAAAGATGTTAAACAAATGAGAAACGTTTTAACATTACCAGAAAGCTCAAGCATATGCCAAACGTCAAGGTCCAAATTGGGAAGCACACGAAGCAGACACTACGGGTCCAAATGGAAAACCTGATGGTATAAATGAAGTTTTCATTACTGATGGTCAAGGTAATATTAAAGTCATAAATGGTTATAAATTAACTATAACTGATTATCCTAAACGTAAAGCATATAATGAACGTTATCCTATGCAATTTGATGAAAATGGAAAAGCTTTTAAACAATACATTGGAGAAGGTGAAAATGGTCCAATTAATTCATACCGTCGTAATCCATATTCTTATTTCAATGAAGAATTAAATGCTATTGAAGAGGGACCGGATGGATTACCACGATATTCTAACCAGTTTGATGGTCAATATACAAATATTAGACCTGAAATTTCAGCTAAGAAATTCTTTAAAGTTGCTTTATTCGATCCAGTTTTCGCAAATGTTAAAGATGAACTTAAACAGCAATTCCAACCAATTATAGTAGCAAGAATTGCATCAGGTGCTTTATCTCAAGCATTCAAAGATTTAATTAAGAAACCATTATATCAGCAACGTGGTTTAACTTATGATTTATTTAAGGAATCAGATAAAAGAAAATTTGAGAAATCAGATGATTATAAGAATGCAATTAATGAATATATTCGGTCTATTAATTTCGATGAAAATGCTAAAAATCAACTTCATGAACAAATACAGGGAATAATAGATTCAAAAGTTCCAGCAAAATAAAAGTTTAAATATATTTTTTTTATTCGATTATAAATGAGAAGACGTTTCACTAGTCAAAAGAACACTAACGCAACAGAGATTACGGTTGGTTATAACGTAAATGATGATAAATCACGAATTATTCAAAATGTTAAAGTTAATGTTAGCCCCGAATTAACAAGGTCAGCAACTCAACCAAATTTATTAACTCGTGACTTACCGAAGAATGAGGAGAATGAAGAAAACCATGAGAATGGAGACCCAATCATTTTATCTGAACCCGGTAAAGAACCTGTTGAAATTCCCACTTATCCAACATACCCCCCACCTCTTTCATCAAACATCGAGAACCCATATAAAATAGACATTAATTCTGAATTAATGAAAATTTACCGTGATATAATAATTAATAATTATGATTCAATAATAAATTTAATTGATCAATCCGGTTTAATTATTTTACCTTATGAATCATTAATTCACATTATCGCCATTCTTTGTGATGTTCAAGATTCAGACGTTAAGATTCAATTTTTCATAGATGATGAGGTTTCATGCTGCGGAACAGTTGCAAAAATAAATCCTATAAAGGATATTAGCACAATTAAGATATCAAAGAACGGAACAACAACTGAACTTCATTTAACATATAATGATATTTATAATAAAATAGTTGATGAATATAAAATATCACTTGAAAAATTCTTTGTTAAGGCTATTTAATATTCAAGCATTAACATTATTGAATAATAATCCTTTGAATCATAATCAATAATAATTGACCTTTCACCAGTTTCTATCGTTTGTTTTATTTCTTTTTGTTCCCCACTATCTGGATCGGTCATTGTAATTGTTTTTGTTATAGTATCAGCTTTATCTTTAACTTCAATTTTTTTCCATCGGATATTTAAACCAAAATTCCAAAAATTCGATATTGTCAATCTGTTCATATTTTAATCTATCAATTACATTTTTAATACCATCTGAAAATCTTATGAAATGGTCATTATATGGGTTTGATTGAACTAAATTTGAATGAAGTGAAATATAACCTGTGATGAATATGACATTGACTCATATTTTCTGAAAACACTAAAATTTATAACATGAATGAATTTCTTATTCGTTGAATTTATGAATTCTTGAGGTAATCTTATTCTAGTTTTATTTATCACTGGAAAATAACGCTTTACCATATTTTTAATCGTAATAAAAATGTCAATTATCAATATTATTTCGAATAATAACTGTGAATTAAATTTAACAGTTAGCGGAATTTATAATGTTACTCTCGTTTCTGTGAGTGGTAAATTTAATCCCATTCTTTTAGACCCTTCAGATTATATATCATTTATTAAAGATGACAATGAAAAAACGTATGATATGTATATAAATAATGTGATAGCGAAATGGGATATTAACATGATTTTAAGTTATTTAAATGAATCATTTATCGTATGGTATGAAGAAAATTTTAAATCAAAACCTGATAAACTTTTTGAACTTGATGAAATAAATAACCTTATTAGATTTCCGCTGAAAATTAAATTTTGTACTCCTCATCTTCGTTCATTGTTGGGGATATTAAATTTTGAAAAAGATGTTGGGGATGTTTGTATTCTGACACTGGTTCCAATTTCATTTTAATCAAATGTGATAAAGTTAATACCCCAATGAGATTTTCACATCAAACATTAGACCCTAACTCTTACCCATCAATACAAACATTTTATCCATCAACTTAAACACATTTTCTTTATCATATCCGTTTCAATTATCCGGGAATTCATTTATTCTTCATTCAAAAGATTTATCAAATATTAAATTTAGAATAACTGACCTATTTGATTGTGATTTAGAATTCATGAATGAAATATTATGGCAATTTCAAATAGAAAAAATAGGTGATGAGATAACAGATTAAATATTTATTTTTAAATCATAATAAATGATTAAACAACAGCAACCACAGCAACTTAAGGCACAAAGCACCCAGGTCCCTCAGACCATTACATACGCCATATATGCATATAATTCAAAGATGGCAGAACAAACGCAAAGGTTGAAATATGGAGATTTGGAGATAGTATTGAAAAATGAACATTTCGAATTCGTTTGCAAAGGTGGTGCAGTGATATCAAATATAAAAGAAATTTTATTTATGAATTCTAAAATTAAAGGTATAACGGATGATATAACATCAATTCCACCAGAAGAACAGAGATATTACGCATTAAATGCATTTCCTAAAGTTTTGAAGATTGGAAGATTTAATTTAAATGAGGAATTCATAGAAGGTTTCCTAAATGACATAATGAAGAAGGTGGATAAGGAATACGTTAATACTGAATTAAATAAGAAGGCAAATTTGGTTTATGTTGATGAAAAAGATAATGAAATTAAAGAAAAGGTTGAATGGTATCATGAATGGACATTGGAGACTTTTAAAGTTAAAGCTGATACAGAATGGGTTTCAGGATGTTTAGACCTTAAAGCAGATAAAACTTATGTTGATGAAAATTATGCAAAGAAGTCGGAAGTAAATGATGTGATTACAAGCATGAAAAATGAAATACTTCAAACATTATATCCTATAGGCTCTATTTATACGTCAATGAACTCAACAAATCCAGAAACAGTTTTAGGTTTTGGTATGTGGAAGCAGATTGTAGATAAATTCTTATACTGTGCTAGATATTCAAAGCAAACAGGGGGTTCGAAGAAAATTAAAGAAGCAAACCTTCCACCGCACACTCATACAGGAACGACAAACACAACAGGAAATCATTCACATTCAATAACAAAAAGAGGTTATATAAATCTTGCAGCGGGTTCGGATAGATGGGGAATGAATAGATATGATATCACAACTGACCCAGTAGATTCAAGCACAGGTATTTTCTGTGGAACCGCAGGAAATCATTCACACACTTTCACAACAAATCCAACAGGCTCGGGTAAAGATTACATGCCACCATTTGTGACTGTATTCGCATGGTACCGCGTTCATTGAATGAACTAAATATATTTTATGTCTGTAATTAATTAGGTAATGAAGTAATGGATGAACTGCAGAAATAAATTTTATCGTTAATGTTTACGTTAATGGTTTCAGGTTATTCAATAATTAATTATTTTTGAAGAACTGAAGGTGTCACTACGTCACCATGTGTCACTCGGTTAATTAACTTCTCTGAAAAAATGAGACAACATGACATTTTGACAACAACCCAGGAGGATTAATGCAAAAATAAATTCAAATCATACTTTATAAAGCATCATTTACAGGTATTTCATCGTCAGTAAATGAATCCTCATTATCGTTTGGTTCAACCTGTTTATATAATCCTTTCATTTCTTCTTTCAAAACATAACACCATGTTTGTTTACCGTCTATTCTTCTATGTTTCCTATCACATTTATCCTTAATGCTCATTTGAAAATTCTTGTCTTTCATGTCTGATGGTTTGCAGAATAGAGCATTTTCACACGTCATACCTGCACACAATTCATCATAATGTGTATTTATCCATACATCTAAAGGATTTGTTGATAACTCGATTAAATCTTGTTTGGCTTCAGTCATCGGAATGATTCGTACATTAAATGATGAAAGGTCATATTGCATAAAATACGTCAGTAAATTATCATAAAATTCCTTTGTGCATGAATTCATCAAATTCTTGAAGTAATCAAATTGACCCTTAAATTTACCATTGACCCTTAAAACTACGTATCTTCTGTCTCCAACTTCAATTTTGACAGGGTAGACGTTTTGTCATGATTTCATCGTAATGAGTGTAAATGACCCAAAATATATTTTAGGGTAGAAGGGTAGATCTAACCTCATTTCTACCCTCTTGCGATTTTCATACGGAATCTCTTCTCTCGGTTTTCCGAGGGAAGCAATCATATGAGGAAATTCTTCTAAAATTTCTTTTGTCTGTTGGTTTTCAAACCAATGATATGCTTGCTTTGTAGAACGAAGAGCATTCATTATACTTTGCATTTGGTACATGTCCTCTTTGACCGAACGAATGAGGTGAAGTTGTTTGTTATATTGTATGTACTCGTATTCTTCATTTATGGCTTCATGAACGATAGCAGTTGTTGTGTTCTCTGATGTTGACATTACTGTCATTTCATACAAAATAAAAATAATTTTAAAACTAACTTTATTTTTTCTGACTTTCACAAAAGACCAAAAATAAACGCTTTACATGTATTTTTCAGCAACTTCGTCAAATAATTTTATAGCTTTATCTATCTCATCTACTTCAAACGTTTCTTTACCTTTCATGGGAGCACCATACATTTTCTCAAAAACTTCAAGCAGTTCTGTTTCAGCAGCTCTCATATCATTAACGAACACAACCTTGACTCTATTGACTGTACTGTCATATCTTTGAGTTATATTATATGTTCTTCCTATCTTATATCTCTTTGTATTGAAGTCCTTCGGTTTCTGAACGATGTAAAGTAAGCCTTCACTGCAACGTTCTGAGTCGAATGAACCATAAGTTATGAAGTTATATCCAACAACTGGGTCTAACCATAACAAAACTATTGGTATAAGACTTTTGTCTATAAGATATGCTCTTGTTCCATGAAATGCTACTGATATCATAAGCTCAGGATTTCTTGTCAAAATTTTCTGAGTAGAAGCAATTCTAACCCAGTCCTTTGTTTTCTTTCCAGATGGTGTTATAATGTCTGACAAAGAATATTTGTTGTATTTCTTTGAGTATCTTACGTTTAAATCACCTATTCTAACCACTTTGGTGTCATTGTCAATCTTTCTAACTGTTTCAAACTCAATGTTTGACATTACTGTCTTTACATACAAAAAAAAAATTTTCTTAGAAAAAATTAGCGTTATTTTTCTAACTAATGAAATTCATGAAATTTGGTCATTTTTCAGACAAAAATAATGTTTAGGGTAGATGGTTAGATCTAACCTGATATCTACCCTCATTTCTACCCTCAAGATTTACAAACGTTTAACGTGATATACGTTATGAATTCGTGAAATTTTAAATATTTTCGTAGCTTCTATTTCTTCAGTTAATATATCAAAAATTTTAACAATGCCGAAAGTTTCTTTATACTTCTTCTTGACATCAGATAAAAGGAAATCATCAGCTGTGGGATAGTTTTTATTAAGAAATGTCAACATGTCCATTTTATCTTCTGCTGGCTTTTCTGCTTCTTTCTTTAAGTCTGCGTAATCGTTTCTCATTCTTTCTATCTCTTTGACGGAGTAGTTATATTTCCTCATTGCTGCTTTACATTTTGAACATTGCGGATTCATTTTTGCGTTATACATTGAAATTTGACCTGCTAGAACAACTAAGGCGTCAATGGTTTTCTTTAACTCAAAAGTTGTTGGTTTTATTTGTCCATTCCATACTTTGCCTCTTCTGTCTTTATCTCTTATCTGCCATACACATTCAGCAACTAATGAAACAAAGTTATCGTAAGTCTTAAACTCCTCAGATTTATATATGTCAGAAATGTTTTTATAAACCATGTCGCAATCTTTGTTCATAACTTTATGGTTGCAATGAAAACCAAGGAATTCATAATTTACTTTACGTATGAACTTCTTTATTTCTACTGAATCAGTAACTTTAACTTCAATTTCATCGAATTCAGGAATAGTTAGTTTTTGTTGCTGAACTTCCGGTAATTTAGGCAAATGGTCTATGATATCTTGCATTTCATAAAGATACTGTTCATTTGTTTCATCTTTCGCACTACAGTCTAAATTACTTGTTAAAAGTTCTTGCTTTATTCTTTGTATTTTTGTTTCAAAAGTATATGAAGAAGGAATGAAGTTTTTCATCTCTACCAACATTGACGTAGGATTCATGATTAATGAATTTGGTGCCGTAGTTGTTTGAATTGTTGTTGTGCCGATTGTTGAAATCATATCTTTTATACAAAATAAAAAAATAAAAATAAAACTAACTTTATTTCTTCTGTCTTAAGGAAATTCATGAAAATTCATGAGGTTAGAAATGAGGGTAGATATCAGGTTAGATCTAACCATCTACCCTAAACATTATTTTTGCTGAATTCAGCAACAAAATGAACGAGGTCAGGATGTATGTAAATACCTTTGAATTCATTTATAACGCCCTTAGTAAGCTCATAAAATGCTTGTTTTGAGGTGGAGCCAAAAGTGGCTCGACCGTATTCTTTCAACCAAAACTCAAGAATTTCCTCCATGAATTTTGTATAAAAAAACAACCGTCTGAATTCCGGCGGTTGCTATATTCTTCACAAAATGCCTTATAATACTCTTCCCAGGACTTATTTTCCAACAACTTTCTAAAGTCTTTCCTAAACTGACTGACTGACTGACTGACGGCACAAAGTGACTTAACGAAAACATTAATATATAAAATTCATGAAAATTCATGAGGGTAGAAATGAGGTTAGAAATGAGGGTAGATATCAGGTTAGATCTAACCATCTACCCTAAACATTATTTTTGGGTCATTTACACTCATTACGATGAAGAAGTCTTGACAAAACATATACGAAGAAGTCTTGACATAGAGTTTACATTCATGTTTGACATAGAGTTTACACTCATTACGATGAAGTCATGACAAAACATATACGTTCATGTTTGACATAGAGTTTACGTTCATTACGATGAAATCATGACAAAACATTTACGATAAAATATATTTCCTCCTATGTTGTTGTCAAAATGTCATGTTGTCACACTTTTTCAGAGAAGTTAGTTAACCTGGTAGCACATGGTAACATGGTAGCACCTTCAGTTCTTCAAAAATAATTCATAACTGCCTTCCTCCAGGACTGTTGTCAAAATGTCATGTTGTCTCATTTTTTCAGAGAAGTTAATTAACCTGGTAGCACATGGTAACATGGTAGCACCTTCAGTTCTTCAAAAATAATTCATAACTGCCTTCCTCCAGGACTGTTGTCAAAATGTCATGTTGTCTCATTTTTTCAGAGAAGTTAATTAACCGAGTGACACATGGTGACATAGTGACACCTTCAGTTATTCAAAAATGCTTCATAAGTGCCTTCCCCTTAATCCTGCTGTGTTGTCAAAATGTCATGTTGTCTCATTTTTTCAGAGAAGTTAATTAACCGAGTGACACATGGTGACATAGTGACACCTTCAGTTATTCAAAAATGCTTCATAAGTGCCTTCCCCTTAATCCTGCTGTGTTGTCAAAATGTCATGTTGTCTCATTTTTTCAGAGAAGTTAATTAACCGAGTGACACATGGTGACATAGTGACACCTTCAGTTATTCAAAAATAATTAATTATTGAATAACCTAAAAACCATTAACGATAAAATAACTGATAACAAAATTTTATTTTTATATAAATGGATACCCCACAAGCTCAAAATTTACCACGAATCATAACAAGGAGGAAATGATAAAAATGATGCAAGAACGAATTAAAAACAACAAACCACTAAAACTGAGAAAATGCGGTTATGCAGTAATGATGGAAAGAGAGATGTTGTCAAAGAAAAATAAAAATTAAATTTGGATTGAGTTTAAAAATTCATCTTTATTAAATTCATCTCTTCCAATCAATTTATTTATTCTATTAAATTCTTTTATTTTTGCTTCACTCAGTTTAAGGATTGAACGGTAAGTTTCTAATTTTCGATTATTTCTTTCTTCTCTTTATCGTTTTCAATTACTTTAGTTTTATGGGCATCAACCCACCGCATTGCGGCTTCTTTTTGTAATAGCATATTTTTGATTTAATTCTGTTTAGTTTCTTTTTATATTCATCGTCTGGACTCTTGGCTGCTTCGTTGTCACTCATTTCTTACGAAATAAAAA
This sequence comes from Trichomonas vaginalis G3, assembly GCF_026262505.1. Taxonomy (NCBI): domain Eukaryota; phylum Parabasalia; order Trichomonadida; family Trichomonadidae; genus Trichomonas; species Trichomonas vaginalis. The sequence continues at coordinate 34,201,573 of NC_067207.1, forward strand.
AATTAAATATTATTTAAATATAATGGAGTAATAAAATAAATCGGAATTTCTATTAATTTATTGTCAACTTCAACTAATGCATTGCCGTTAATATATCTAACAAATTCAGCTATTGTGTCAAATCTTCGCCTTCTTTTTGTCATTGATTTATCAGTTTTTCCATAATCGAGATGAATCAAAACTTTATCCCCTTGTTTAAAATTCATGAGCCCCGAATTAATTTGTTCACGTTTAACATCATTCAACCTTTCCATTTGCTTTCTAATATATTCCCATTCTTTTGAAATATCATTTTTCATTTCCACTGGTTTCATGTTTATAGTTCTATGCCATGTATTATTATAATAATATACTAACTGTTGTATGATGGAGTCATGATTTCCATCCCAGTATATCTGACCGTTAACCCCTAACGCATCTCTAAGAGTTCTCATTACCGCATCAACTATTTTATTATGAAACGTATATGGAGAGGATGAAAAGAAAAAATTAATTTGTGGGAAATAATGAGTCATAGTTGCCTGAAATCCTTTATCACCATCACCCCTGATATTATCTACTCTTTCATGATCTAGTAAGTATTGTATAGCTCTTCTTGTTTCCTGTTCTGTTTTCCCTTTCACTGGAATGCAATATAAATATCTAGTGTTAATGTTAATGGCAAATAAATAAGTAACGTTTCCTTTTGAATATTCCAGATGATCGATTTCGTATGAATATGGATATGGTGCAAATGAAGGGCGACTAAATTTTTCCTTTAACGGTTGAATTTTCGGGTCAATTGGTTTATTTAATATCTTGAAATCCTTTTTAAAATCTTTTTGCTTCTTTAATGTTTGAAATGGATATAATAAAGTGAATGATGAAGGATTAACTGAAGGAGGAGGCGGTACTGTCGTTGGAGGTTTTGGTGTTGCAAGTGGTTTAATTTTATCTGCTTTGATTTTGGATGATGAAGTTTTAGTTGTTGATTTTCCTTTCATTAATTCTGGATGTATTCTATTCATTTGTTTTAAATATGCTGTATATAAAGGTTTGATATACTTTCCCGCTTCGAGTTTATGTTGAAGGATGAATTCCAAAAGTTGATCTTCATTTAAAAGTCGGGCTGAATATGGTTTAACTAATGAATCATAAATTAAAGCTTGTGCATCATTTATGGTCTGAAGGACCTGGGTGTTTTGCACCTTTTGTTTTTGTTCCTTTGGCTTTGGTTTTTGTGGCTCAGGATTATATAAATTATATAATTCATCAATATCTTCTTCTGTTAATACTTTATTTTTGAAATCTTTCAACTGTTTAAGTTGTGATTTAGTTTTTCCCTTTGAATATTCATTATTTTTAATTTTGTCTTTAATTTCAGAAATTATTTTATTATGATATTTCAAAATTTCGTTTTTATAATATGGATAATAATATTCCATATCATCACCCGTTATATTGTTATCATATTTTTGGAGATATGCTTTTAAATCATAATAATCAAGAAAATTTTGATTAAATACTAAATCATCAATTAAAATTTTTAAATCTGTGTTATCCATTTATATAAAAATAAAATAAATGTTTAAGGGTGCCCACCTCTTTGAATCATAGTATCAAAACCATCATTAACGGTTCCTTTTGTCTCTTCTGTGGCATTTCATTAAGAATAAAATTTTAAATTGTATTAAATAAATGGCATACAACATCCATTTTCACAACATACAGCCTTAGTGTGTGCTCCTGTTAATGCAGTCTTACCGATTGTTAAGCGAGTCATTGACCCGTTTTTAAGTTGTAAATTAATATTCTGACCATCAAATATCACTTTATCATTTATTATATCCAAATATTTTTTAGGTGTTAATTGCTTATTTTGTCTTAAACTAACACCTTTCATTTTTTGTGCAATCTTTTTAAAATCACTTCCATCAATTGAACCGTTGAATGATGTATAACACTTAGGACATAAAGCAACCATGTTATCACCTTGTTTCTCAATTGCTAAACCCAATAATTTCTTCTCATGTGCTTTTTCTTCAGCTTTATTCTTTAATTTAGGTTTAAATTTCTCATCAAAACAGAAGAAATCAAAAGGTGCGAATTTGAAAATGTTTTTATCATAAAATTTTTTATCGGTAACAATTGCTTGAAATGTTTGAGTGTTAGGAAGATTTGGGTCGCCAGCGATTGCCCAATAAGATGAATCAGTATCACCTTCAATGAAATGAAAACGATTAACATCCATGCATTTATACATAAAATCATAAATGAAAACCAAATACCAGTATTTAGCATTATCTAAAGTGAAGAATGCCTCTTGTAAACATGTATCACATCTATAAAATCTATCTTTAAGCATCACTTGATATGTATCTTCACATATTTCTCTTATGTTTTTAAACTTATTTGACATACATGCAACGCGTGCCTTCTGTGCATTCATTATTTTAGTCTTTGCGTAATTTTGTGTATTCATTGCATCGTAACCATATGATCCATTAAGTGAAATCTTGCAAAATAAACATTTTCCTTTATTTCCTTCTAATTCAGCCTTTTGTCTTTCGTTCATAAATTTGTTCGCAAATTCATTAAAACAAGTGTTTTTCGTAAATGTTAAAATTGATTGAATGTCATCAATGATAAAATGAAATCTGTCGATTAGATACCATAGATAATAAGAAGAAAATGGTTGATATTGGTTGTGTGTTGATGCTAACTGAGTTAATTTTCTCTGTTTCTGGTCAACTGGTAGATTGTTTGATTTCATGTAATTATACATAAAACTGCCAATTGTTTTTTCATCTGTGATAATATCTAAGTTTCTTATTATCGGTAAAAAGTTTATGTAATCATTAATGTATTTTTCATCAATGTGACCCTTTACTTCAGCCACGAATAAAGTATTTTTCTTCTTAATTATTCCCAGTGCTTTTGCTTTCTTTGTTGCTGTATCACAAATGATAACACCATTCAATCTTCCCGGCATATACATTTTATGGTCAGTATATTGAATGAAATCATGAGGATTAGATGAAAATGATGAAGGATATAATGAATTAAAGTCAACACCAACGAAATGAGTCATGATGTTGGAAGTGTCTTCATTTGATACAGTTTTAGTTTCTGGATTATATGAAAGTTTATTAATGTGCGTGATTCCTTTAAGATTTACTCTATGTTGAACATTTGATAGACCACCAGTAATTCCATTACGGAGAATGTGATAAGCTTCAACTGAATCTAAAGTCATTGGTAAATTATTTTTTAATGCATAATTTCTTAAATTGATTCTTAAACGTTGAACATCTTCATCTTTATTTGATTTTACGACATTGCAATAACAACACATTAACTGACAATTTTCTTTGGTATGTGGTTTTTCATTATCGATTCTATCCAATGTTGGTTTATTTGCATATGTAAACGCTTTACCACACATTTTGCATTTAGATGAAAGGATTAAATCGTGATAGTATTGAAAATCATCCATTGAAACATTATTTTTAGTATCCCTTTCTGCTTTTTCATCTTGTTTCTTATATGATTCAATTTTATATTTCCAATACTTTTTCGTTAATTCAAAACTTGATTCTATCTCTTCCTCAGGATATTTTTCATTAGGATTAAAGTCTTTATATGCTAAAGCGTAACGAATCATTGAAGCATTCGATGATAAAGAAAGATTATGAAGCATGTCAATTTTATAAACAAATGTTTCTTCAATAATTTTATCAATTGGGTCAATCATAATTTCAACATCTTTATTGCAATAATGAATAAAATATTCTAATCTATTCTTAAAGTTTTTAGCATCATTGAGATATGTTTGATAATCACTATCTGATATAGTTTCTTGAGTTAATGCTGAATAAAATGAATCTTGAGTGAATGGTTCCACTTTATATAATTCTTCTTCGTAATTTTCCCATGTGATGAATTGATAAGGGAAAAAGGATTTAACACGTGATTTATTGTTTCCGAAATCTTGAGTGAATTGGTCTAATGTCCCACCCGCTATATAATTTCTGATGTCAATAAATCTCAATTCATATGGAACGTTTGTTTTCTTTACAATGATTTGCTTAAATTGTGAAGATGAACCCAGCATTGATTTTATTTTCCATTTTGCAGTGTTTAAATCACGAAGAATTAAATTTAAATCAAACTTTCCCGAATTAAAACCTATGATATTCACTTTATTGAATTCCTCATCTAGAAGTTCTTTAAATGCTTCCTTCTGTTTTTCATTTAATGTATGAGACAAAGTCCCCGCCGTTTGGTCCGTTTGCGACTTCATTAATTCTTCATATTGTTCAATATTTGATTTAGCAACTAATGAACAGGTTGAAAATAAAAACTCAATCCAATCAGAAATAAAAGAATCACTCGAAGTTAAGCAAAAATTCCTCGTATATGTTTTATCATTTAATTTAACCGTTGATGATACCATGAATGGTTTTAAGTAAGCGTTCAAAGTTGCACACTCAGAAAGTTGTAATTCTTCTTTAGTCTCTAATGTTTCGAAGTCAAAAGTAATATAATATCTTGTCGGTTGATAATATTCCTGCAAATTATGAGCTAATAACCACTGATATATCTTCTGTTTCGTAATATGTGGCGCATATGGTTGCTGTGTCTTTTGCAACTGAACGTCTTGAATTAATCTTCCATTATTTTCTTTACATTTCTCACAATGCTTTAAAAATCTTCTTTGGTTTTTCCTTTCTGGATCATCACGGATAGAATAAACTTCTTCTTTACAATATGGACAAACTCTATAGCCGGTGAGTGCTTCAACGTCTGTTATTCTGTCAGCGTGAAGTTTTCCACATGGACTCTGTGTTAATAAAATATTTATTGTTTCAAATTCTGGATCTATCATTATTGAATCCACTAATGGAAAGTCTACCTTATTTATGTCCACGTCTCTGGTTGAGGATCACAATAATAGAAATCAATATTAACATTTAACATTCTCGCTAATCTCTCACTTTCTGATGAAATGTCAAACCCTTCATATGAATCTATTGCTTCATTTAAATAACTTCTACGAGTTTTAGGATTAACACCATCAGGAATGTTATAGAAGCGTTTAAATAACCTTCTACCTTCTGCTCTAATTTGATTATCATTCATTTTAGCTGTTCCGTTTTTGTTCATTTATGTAAGAATAAAAAATTAAAAAATAAATAAAAATAAAGTTTATTTTTTAAAGCCCATAAAATGAATTAAGAACACATAAATTTTTATCATCCGCGACGTGACGAATACATTTTAATTTACTCAAGAATGCGTACCCTGATACATTAAATCTAATTCCTGTCTTATTTAATTTCACAACTTTGAAAAGGAATGTATGAATAGCTATAAAATGATGAGAAGATGTTTTATGGGTTGCTTCCATTTTTTCTGAAATAAATGAATAAATATAATGCTTATACGTTTTCATATCTTTTATATTCTTAATAACGAATGGTATAGACCTTTCAACTTCATCTTCCTTCGGTGCTGTTCTTTCATATGAAACATTATTAGTATCTTCAATAATGAAACCACAATCACACAAAATTTTATATGTTCCAATGGTTTCTTTTGATATTTTATCTAATAAATCAAAAACTTTATCAACACCTGTGCATTTATTTAAATAATAATTTGTGTAAATATCATGATCTTCTTTCTTAATCGTATTAGTTGCATATGTCACATTTTTAAGAGCTTTTTTGAATTTCTCAGAATCGAGAGGGGGTGAAAGTAGGATACAGGGGTATTCTTCATTATCAATAAATTGTAACTTATGTTTACGAATAAATTTAGTACCTTCTTCTGAAAGTGTTTCGTCTATTTCACCATCTAATAAATTTTGTGTTGATTCTGAGACATAATTTTTATATCTTTCTTCATGAGATTTCTGAACTGCTGATTCTGAAGCTGGGATATTCATTAAACCCTCTACTTCATTTTCATTATATTTTTCAACTTCTCTTAATTCCTTAATTTTTTCATCTATTTCATCTCTTATTTTTTCCAGTTTTTCAATTTCATTGTATTCATCATCATCTTTAATTCGTTCTTCATAATATTCAGGGAAAACATCAGGTTCTTTAGGTTTTTCTTCTTCAGATGTGGGATATAAGAAATTTATAACATCATCTTTATTCATTTTTCCATCATAATCTAAATCATTTAATAACTCGGCAAATTTTTGACAATTTCTTAAATAATATTTACTAACTTCATAACACATCTCATCTAATATATCCTTTATTTCCTCGTTTGTGAATCCTAATTTTTTAACGTTGTTAGTTTTGACGCTCATTTCATACGAATTAAAAATAAATTATTCAAAAATGTAAGACATGAATTTTTAAAGTTTATTTTTTATTTTTTATTTCATTATGGTAGTGAATCTTTTATTCATGAAAATAATTATTTCTAATTTCTTTTACTCGTTTATGAGGTCTTTGATTATGACTCCATTGATTCCATTCAGGATTTAAACATTGTTTAATTAATCGCGGAATATCTGACATCATCTATATATAGCTTCTTTTATAAAAGATAAAAAATAAATTATTTTAAAATTAATGTTAATTTTTAATGTGTTTAGTATATAAATACATTAATGCATCGTCTATATATAGATGCAACAAAAAAAGTCACACAACCCTTCCTATCCTACTACTATCAAATTAGAGATCTAATTGTTTGTAAATGTAATAGTTTCCAATTACATTTTTAAATGCAATAATAATGTTATTCATTTACAATCAAGGAGATTGAATATTCCCGAACTTATCGCATATTTTCCACAACCATGTTCATTCTTTGAGGGATACTTGTGTATCTTTCAAATGAACTTGAATTAGCTTACATCCAACAGAACTAATATATGTGGCAGAATTTGTAAAGAAATAATTTGAGCATAATTATTCATTCTCTTTTTTGGATAATATACTCACATGAAGCACAATTCTGTCTATCCGAATATCATTTAAAAGATGTATAGTCTTAAATCTTAAAACTACATGGAAAAAAACTATACAGATAAATTTGTCACTTTTTAAAGGGAAAATCCGAAAATTTTTAGATAAATTTTCATAAATGGATCAATAGTCGGATTAGGCTCGATTTGATAAACTCTTCAAATAAAGCAGTAATCTCACATGTTTTAGATTCACAATTATACCATGTAATTTACTCCCTTGGAATGCAAGTTAGTTTCATAGTCTGCAGAAATGATTGGTCCAAGTTTGCCAACACACGACGATAATTTTGATGAAAACAGTTACGGAAAATGCTTAGATTTGAAATTTTTTACTTTTATTCGGCATTCATCAAATGATATTCCTTAGATATAGGTGTCTGATTGATTTATATTTTATGTGTAAGAACTGTTATGTTAGTAGACAAGATAAACACCAAATCAATATAAATAAACCGAATATCATTGAGTTTCAATAGAACCAATCTCCAAAAGCAAAAAGTGTTCCTATAATACATCTAGTTTATCAAGGCGAATATCCTGGACGCCTGTTTTAGGGGAAATGAATGATTTGATAGAACTTCAAAATAACAAAGAGGTATCATCCTTACATAGAGGTAGTCCTGTAATGAGCATCTCAAGGTTTTTTTGAGAGAACGAATAGAGCGAATGTAATAAAAAAGTGACATATTTTTATTTTTTCGATGGGTTCTCTCAAATTGAGACCAATCATGTCACCTTTTTGAATTTATAAATTTATTTTGTTTAAAATGACTCAGAAGTGTGTCTGTTTCGATGGTGAAGGCGTTCTTTGGCATGCAGGAGAACCAATCCCCGGTGCTTCAGAAGTCATCAATGAAATTACAAAGCTTGGCTATCGTCCAATTGTAATTACAAACAATGCAAGCAAATCTGTCGAGCAATATTATCAGCGCTTCCAGAAATCCGGTTACAATTCCTTTGAAATGTCCGATGTTATTACTTCTGCAGCTGCAGTTGGTACCTATCTTCAGAAAATAGGTCTTGATAAACCAAATCGTAAAATATTTGTTATTGGTACAGCAGGTTTTGTTAGTCAGCTTAGACTCCAACACCTCCAAGTTATCACAACAGCTGATTTTGATGGCATCGAATTCCACACAATGGAGTTAGATCCATCAGTTTGCGCTGTTGTTGTTGGCTCATCAGAAGAATTCACATACAGGCATCTCGCTATTGCCACTCGTTTCGTTATTGAAAATGATGCAATTCTTATCTCCGCTAATCCAGATAACTCCTATCCATACAATCCAAAGGTTCTTGTCCCAGGTGCTCATGCCCTTTCCGTCTCAATCTCAGTCGCTTCTGGCCGCCAACCAAAGATTGTCGGAAAACCAGATCCAAAGGTATTTGAAGCCATCCCAGGATACAAGGACATCGATATCAAGAACAGCTGGATGATCGGTGACCGCCTGAACACTGATATCGCTTTTGCGAAGAACGTTGGCCTTAAATCTATCCTCGTTCTTACAGGCGTATCAAAGCGTGATGAATGCGAAGCTCTTTCCTTCGAGGAAAAACCAGATTTTGTATGTGAAGATCTTGCTGCTTGCCTCGAAACAATCAAGGCTAACCAGTAATTATTACTATCTTATTAAATATTCGTTATTTATTCGCAATATAATCGTTTTACCTGTTTCAATCAGCAAAATTCTTTCGAAATAAAAATCTGATATTTTATTATTGATTTGATCTCATTATTTTGGTAAAATATGAATCTAGGAGGAAAGCTCTTGCAGAATATCATCATAAGGCTTTTCCAAAAAAATCTGAAATTAAAAATTTATCTTGAAAAAATTACATTTTTTATATAAAAAACCAAAAATTCTATGATTTTTGGAAAAATTATCAAAATAACATATAGCTATATTAATTGTATTTTGGATAAATATTGTAATATCAGTATCAATTCAAAGAAAACTCTAATTTTGGTTTGAAAATATTCTTAATTTAATGGATTATTCAGATTACACTTAGAAAAGGGACTTTTCATAGAAATATATGCATTTAAGTGAAGTTATATCATATTATATTCCTAAATGATACATTCTTCTATAGTTTAAATTCATGATCTCACTTAGTATTCAACAGACTTCCTATAAATGTGAAAGATTTTTACTCATGATGTTCGATTATGAATGTGTAATTCTTCAATCTCGTCAAATGAATAGAATTGAAAAAAAGAATATGCATATAAAAAAAAAAAAAAAAAGGTAGTGGGGCTTCCAGGGGCTGCGCCCCTTCTAGCCCTGAAGATGTTTAGTATAAATGAAGTTTTTATTCGGAAAAATTGTTAGTCTTCTGGTGTGAATTCGGAGGACTCTTCTTCTTCAACATCAAAGTCATCTGGTGTATCGAACTGAATGTATGAAAGCCAAATGTTGTATGTGTTTTCCAATTGGCTTTCAAACTTGAGATACATTCCATGCATGAGTGTTATTTCAGTTTCAACGTAGAGTTGCTGATGTGGCTTGAAGACATGCATGAGAATTGGTCCTCCAAATTCGTCCTTGAAAAACTTGCAGTAGCAAACATAAACTGAGATAGAGTCTCTTCTTCAATGTCTTCTGCTTGGTTAACGAAATGAATAGCAATTTTGCGTACTTGAATTGTGTTGTTGTCTGAGTAAAATAATGGTTTGAACTTGGGGTTGAGTGAGCTAAGACATTGCCATTTTGCTGTTTCTTGTCCGTACTCACGTTCTTTCTTCGTCATCCTGATATCCGTAACTCTTTGATTTGAATTCGACCCAAAGCTGTTCGACTTTTTTTGCAGCTTTGGGTGGAAGACTTTCAATAAGCTGACATATAGTTCTGTCAACCATTATCTTTGTTATTGTTGGAAAATAGTTGACAATTGTGTCACCTAATTCGAATGGGTCAGGTGTTTCTTTTTGTAGTTTGGTAAAGTCTGCAAGAACTTTGTTGAGTTGTTCACAATATTCTTTGTTAAAAGTTGCAGGAACTCTTTCTTCTGGCTTTGAATTGAAGTATTCTTCAGACAATCTGAGTAGTATTTTGCGTAGTTCAGCGTTGCTGTGGTTCTTTGTAATACGGAGCTCGTTTGGTATTGTTTTTGGTAGTGAAAGTGGCTTTGGATTGAGTGAATTGCAGGACAAATTTGAATTTGAATTGTCTGTTCTGCTTGGAGAATGTGTAGATGCTGCAGTTTGATATTGAGGTTCTAAACCTGTGGGTGCTGAAAGTCTGCAAGCAATTTCTTCAGGTGAATTTGGAGCGAACACGCTAGCGAATGCCATTAGACAAAAATAAACTGTTTTTTTCAAATAAGAGTTTGAGATGAACCGTTTTCGTCAACGGAGACCCCCTCTATTTTTTTATTTTATTTAATAGTTACCGTTGGAAAACCGTTCCATCTCAAATATTGAATGAACTATAAACGTTTTTTTGTTTTCTATATATACTTTTTTGTCCAACGGTAAAACTTTTTACACAACGGTTTTTGAGAGTCGTCGCTGTTGACTTTTTTGTAGAGCACTCAAAATAGTATAACTTTGTCCGGACAAGTAAGGGTCTATCGTCGCTACAGGAAAAGTTACAGGCGTTCCAAGGAAGTATACTTTGAGAAGCCTTTTCTCCTTATAGAATGAGATAGGACGGTTATTTTACAAAACTGACAACACTTTGACCGAGTAGTTTTTTGTGCTGAACAAAAAGTGTCATATAAACATCTGTCAAAAACCGCTTTTTAACTTCACTTAAAATGCCACGTAAGCTACGTAAGAATATACGTAAGAGGAAGAGAGCATTGAAACATCCAATAGTAAAACTAACACCACAACAACAGTTGCAACAACAAATTATGAATGACCCCACTATGTTGCAACAAATGTCAAGCAACCCTATGCTTTTAAAACCGAGTTATTGGTGCACAGAGTGGAGGTTTAAGAGCGCACTTTTAGCGAAAATGGCAGGCTATGGTGGAGCTGCAGACGGAACAGCTTATAACCCTCAAAGTCAAATGAATTTGAGTTCACTCAAAAATCAAATAACAGATGTCAAAAAGTCAAACATAGACATACAGAAACAAATAAGTGAAAACGAAAAGAGAAACTAGAATATGACAGACACACAAAGAAACTCAATGAGTTAAACGTAGAGAAAAGAAGAAAGAAGAACAACTGAAAGAACTAAGTACAGAGGAATATGCGAAAAAAGTGTCAGAAAAAGCAGCAGAAGTAGCAAAAATGGAACAAGATGTTATATAATTTGAAAAACCATACTACTCAATATAAAGTACTGAAAGATGAAGAAATAAAACAAAAAGCCCTGAAGACATATATGGATAGCGATGAGTATAAAAAAGAAGTTGAAGCAAATGTAAAGGCAGAAAAACTTTTACAGTTGCAAAACCAAACCGTACAGTATGAAAACTTAGCACAAGAAAGTAAAAATAACGACGCAGCCATGCAAAAGGCAATGAAAAGCGCAGAATATATAAAAGCTAATAATGACTGGTTAGATGCCAAGCCAACGCTAAAGCAGCCCAACTTATAGGGTCAATAAGGACAAAAATACAAGCGGATGAAGACAGTTCAAATGAAGCTTTAACAAATGCTGACTTTAAGAACGCTTTCGAAGCTCTTCATAGTAAGGTGAAACAAGTGAACGACTTCTCATCTGGAAAGAAACTGAAGTCTGAAGGTTTCGACAAAGAGTTAAAAGAAGTAGCACAAAATATGACGAAAATAACAGATGCAGCAACGAGACAGGCAGTTCAAAGTGCCTATGACGCCGTTAGAGCAACTGTTGTGAAAAGTCAAGAAAAGAGTTACAACAGACCAAAAGACCTAGTAAATGCTTTCTTAAAAACGAAAAAGTCAGGTAGGACATTACGCTGCAGATGGAACATATGTGCCAGCTGGTGGAACTTATATACCACCAAACCCTCCAAGAGAAGCACCTGCACCAGGACTACCTAGAACATTTACATCGTCACATGGACACAGACACAGGCATGCACAACAACCAGCACAACAACCACCTCCACAACCAGCACAACAACCAACACAACAACCAGCACAGCAACCAACAGTTCAAAACCCTGCACAACAACAACCACAAACAGAGCAAGGACATAAAAGAAGTAGAGAACAAGGAAACCAAGAATTCTTAAAAAATGCTTAAAGAAGAGTGTGGTTTCCCAGATACTGTTGACTTTAGTGACAGATATAAAGAAGCTATTAGAAAGTTCAAGGATGGAAATACTGACCCGAACCTATTTAGCTTTATGGCTTCAGCACCAAAACGGATATAATCTCAAACCTGGAAATACAAGCTCGCTAAGGATATGATTTAATAGCATATCATCCAAATACATGGATGAATTTACTCCGAGATATTTGATGTCAGAGCTAAATGACAATTCAACTTTCGTCATGAAACGCGTAAAAAATAGAGACGAACGAAAGAGACAAAAGCTTATGAATGCGGATGACGTAGATAGGGAAATTGTTGAAAACGGTCTCGAATATATGAAATGCCAGCAGATGAGGTACAAAAACTCCACAGGAAGAAGTTCAGATACAACCAGACATGGAAGAAATAGTTCAGCAACAACAGCTAGAAGAGCCTGAAGGAAACGAACAAGTCCTTCCTTTGGAAACTAACTTCACAGAACTAGATGAAGATTTGGAACAGCCGAAAAATCTTGACCTCAACAAGAGTATGCGGGAATATGGAATCTTTCCAAGAGTCTAAAAAAAATTCGGCTGACATAGTAGAAGAATATCGAAAAATGTTTGCCGACATACAAAAGACTCCAACATCAGATGAAAATATCCAGCATAGAATGGAAGAACTGAAAAAAATGTACACAAATACAACAACCCTTTTTACTTACGAGCATTTAACGTTCAATCTTCGGATGAACTCGGTGAAAATAAAAGGTTAAATTTCAAGAAAACATATAGAAATGAAACATTGTTAAAGTTCATTCAGAACCTAACCAAGATGGAAACAAACCTACTTTTGTTTCTGCGACGATGGAACTACAATGAGATGGGTCATAAAGCTAATCCGGATAGGTGTTCATAAACTTACAACCACAATTCAAGAAGTGTAGACGCAATGGAAGTCAATGGTGAACGAGATATAGCTGGTATTTAAGCGCGGCTTTAATGCCATTGAAAGATATGAAACATGCAGATATTTTGGACCAGTATGAAATGAACATGGCTGATGGAAATATAACACCTGACGTTCTAGAACATTTATCTCAAAGAACTACACAGAACCATAGAGATGGTATATTTGGTGAAGAGTTTAGAAAGAAAGTTAGGGAGAGAGAAGGGAGAACCTATTGTACATGACCTTGCAAACGAAAGTTTACAAAATGTCATAAAAACTTACTTTGCAGACGATGAATCGAGAAGGGATGAATATTTAAGAAAAACTCAAATGGACAGTACCAAATGAAATGTTAGTATTGAAAAACATGTTCCTTGACAAAATAAAACCAACTACAGAAATAAACGACGCAAGACTGAAAGATTGGTAAAAGCTTTCCCATTCACAAAAGATATGTTGGTAACAATGGAAAGAAAACCAGAATGGCTACAAAAACATATATTTGGAAACGAGCTTATTCATATGGACAGGCACTGTTTGAAGCGCTTGAACCGGAAACTCAGGAAAGAGTCATGCAAACAATACGCGAAGACTCAAAATACAAACTATGACAAAATCTTTCTAGGATATAGGTTACCTGAGATGGGCGACCAGAGCCCAAAGGCAAAAAGGACATGGGAAATTTGCAACATACTAGATGAACATAATGCAAAGATGCAACAACTTCAAGCAGAGGGCAATGAAGGAAAAAGAAGAGTTAAAAACTCAGTCAGGAAGAAAGTAAAGCTTGGTCGGAGTGGGTTCTATTATGACATATAAATCCAACTATTCTATATTTTTACTCATATGAAATGTACGCCGCTCAGATATAACGCCAACAGTTTTGGATGCCATGAACGGAAATGTTTCCGAATGGTATAACGAATGCGACAATGCCATTAGAAGGTCAGAAATAGTTCCTGGAACTTACGAATATACAACTGCTGTTTCTTATGGAAATGTAGGTGAGTTTGGAGAAGGTTCTAACAACAGTAGATATTGCTTGCGACAGGTTTCATATTATTTCTATTGACAACTCATTCTTATACGTGGAACAAGACATTGAAATAAAACCTTCTGCCAAGTTGTCTGACAAGAAAGTTGCAATGGAATTTTCTATGTCGGATACCAATATGCCCAGAAGTTTTCATGGGATATAAAGATATATTCTAACTCTGACTTAGTTCAAACAGTAAACATGGGCAAACTATGAATGGTTCGCTTTGAGAAACTCAGTACAACCACAAGCTAGAGAACAAACAGACCAGTATGCAAATATTGAGAAAAATAGAAGACTTGACCCTAACGTTCCAGGAGTTTATGTTAACCTTTCTGGTTCAGATGGAACTGCTGCCACTAAAGTAAAACTGAAACTTAGAGTTCCTTTGTCATCTTTCCTCATCTTCAGGTTTTTAAGATACTTGCCAAACTGGGCAGGAAAAATTTCTATCGAACTTACTCCAAGCAAAAATAACTTAGTCATTGCACCAACACAAGACCCATTCATTACATAGCTGGAACTGGTGGAGCCCAGTCTGTGACTTTTGCAAAGACAAAGTTGACTTAGACTTTGGTTTCTCAAATTCAACAATGAAGTAAACTATTATTTCAATGCTGCTGGAACTGCTTGGGACCCAGTTAAGTTCACATGCGAAAAGTTTGAATGCAGAGAATAGAAAGCAGACTTGCAGTCTATATGTTGGACCCAGATATTTCAAATGCTTTAGCTGCCAAATATATTGCAGTTCCACTTATGTTCCCTATACACCAAATATCTGTCAAAGACTTTGCAGGTGAAGTTGGAAACCAAAGTGCTGACCCAGGTGCAAGAACAGATATTGCTTTAACAACTGCAATGAAACATGCAGATACTATGTTTGTACTGTTCAGACGAACTATAAATGACTATTCTTGTTTCTACAACCCCGGTATTAAATATCATATAAACATAGATGGCAAATATTATCCAAGAGAAATATTCTACAGTTGAGGATATGAGGTCATACAACTTGACATTAGATGCTATGAACTTTAACAACAACTTCACAACAACCATTAACCCTGAAATGCAAAGTTCTATTATGCCATATGTGAAAGTATGGACCCATACAGGAGGTCAAAAACTCAATATACAATGGAGACCGTTCAAACTTTTGGCTTGGCATTCCATTTGCTGACTCAGAAGACTTTATGGGTGGTATTTCAACTGTTGTACAGTTTCAAATACAATATACTGGTGACAGAGAGACGGTCCAGATGAATTGAAGCAAAGAAGTTTACAAAACCAATAGCACTTTTCACGGAAGATGCTCTTTTGAAGATTCGTTCGATGAAACCTGCTGGGGCTCCTCAGATTGGCATAACGACAGCTTCCATCGAGCAGATTTTGGCAGCAGGTCAGTAAGTTGTTCTTGAACTGACTTCTCTCCGTCAAATATTGACAGTACGCCAGTTTTGACATAGTATTGTATTAAAAACTTTCCTTTAGAAATATCTGTAAGTTTTGTTGTTATATTTTTGTCAACGTCAAGAACTTTCACCATTTCGGTTATACCAACTTTCTTTGCTTTATGAAAATATTTTGGTTCAGCAAAAGACTGCTATTCTATAACATTTTCCATTGTTTGTATAAAGAACTATTCTGTCAATGTATTATGTATTGTTTGTGTGTTGTAAAACTTTGTTCTGCTTCAATTCGAAGAGATACTCGAATACGTCCATCTTTTATTCTAAGTAAAATGTCATTTCCGAAAAATAGAAGCGTAAGTGTTTCAAAAGGTTTAATGGCGGATGGCAGATGTGAAGTTAAATTCACCAACTCAAACAAACAGTCAAAGTGTTGTTGTCAATGTCAAAGAAGAGATGTTGAAGTGGGGAAACCATACGAAGACGAAGATGGTATAACAATAGTTCCTGTAAAAGAACAACCAACATACCCTGAAGTTAGCAGAGACTTAAGTTCTGTTGCAGATATTCGAAACGACTACCAACAACTTAAAGACAAACTTAAAAACTCAGGAGAAGATTTGTCAGGCTTTGGGTATAATGTTAAACTTGGTTCGAGCACAACCCTGTAAAAGTGAACTCATATGTCATCGCACCTCATGAAATTTTGAAAGAACTATTGAAACTTTTTGACAGAGGCAAGACGATATAAACATCAAAGAAATAGAACCCTGACATTGCTTGCTGTGGTGTTTCATACAATGTCATTGACAAGATATACGTTATGAAAGGAGGTGAAACGTTGAACTTAAAGTATAGTTTCCCAGACGTCATAAAAATATTTGACGACCACAACATTTCATTAAAATTTATTTGCTAAGTAAAAATGTCAAAACTTCTTGAAAGATGTTTGAAGAAAAATAATATAGACTTTATTTCATGTAAAGGACTTTACACACTTTTGAACGATATGAAAGACCCTGTTTTGTTTGTTCGTGTAGACAAAGGAAAGTTCTATGTCTTTACAAAATATTTGAACTTCTTAGACAGAGAACTTCAAGAAACGCCATGTGAAAGTTTAGATGAAGTTCTTCTCCACTTTCAGAAAAACTTTTAAATATATATAAATGGCAGAAGATATAATGGTTTATACTATTACGACTAAAAACCCTGAGTCATATAATTCTATAACAACAAACTTACAAAGTCCTCAAGGACGATATTGTAAACTAACCTTAAACACAATGACGACTAAAGCCTGTTTTGCTCTTTTGACACCAGAAGACTTTATTGTTGTGAATGGTAAAAAATACTCCTTTGAAGATACTTACTCAGATATACCACCAACAGGTTTTGTTGACTTATTTAATACTTTAAGGACGGTGTAACATGTGCTGCAACTAGAGCAGGTTTCATTATGTTTGGATGTCCGACTGAGTTTACTATAAACGATATGAGCTATAATACAAAACTTATATCTGGTTTTTACTACCAACAGTTTCCTATAACAGGAAAAGGTGTCATACAAGGAATGTCTATTCCATTGACATTAAGCACACCAATCTTATATATTGTTTCAAACTTAGGTTCAAAGTGTTATTCGAATGTCGACAGAAACTATTATGACCAAAAGATACTTATGCGTATAAACAATACTTTCTCTGCTGGTTTGCCTATTGTTCATTCGAATGCAGAATTTTCAACCTTAGTGAACTCAAACACTTTGGCAAGTATAACGTTGACATTAGTTGACGCAAACTTTGTTCCTGTAAAACTTTTATGTCCTATGTATTTGTCAATGACGGCAGAAAGTTTCGAATTGGAAGATGCAACTGGTGAAAGTATTGTATTACAAGAACAACTTCAACAACAAATAGCTCAAGAACAACAAATGCAACAAATGCAACAACAAAGTCAAGAATAAAAAAAATATTTTTTTTTATTTTTATAAAAATGTACAGAATAGATGTTTCAGATTTTTATGACTTCCAAGCATTCAGAAATATGTGTCCATTTAGAGACTATAACAAAGCAGTCGAGAATTTGAAACGTTTAGTCATTTATGTTGACTCTGCCCCAGAATGTTATGTCATGAAAGAATGGGATGTTGTCTTTAACAAACCAAGAGCGACGATAGTTTCAGAACAAGAATGTAGACAGAAACTTAAGAAAATAAAAGTCGTACAAGTTGGCATGAAGATGTTAGATGCTTGGGATATCTTATTGTCAAAGTTAGAAGATTTTTCAGTTCGAGGTATAAAGTTCTATACACCTTCTCCAAACTTCTATTCTATCTTCACTGGATATAAATATGAACAAGTAGAATGGAAAGAAAATATTATAGAAGCTTGGTTAGACCATGTCAAAGAAATTATATGCAATGGAAACGAAAAGGTTTATGAGTATATCTTATGTTGGTTTGCAAACATCTTACAACATCCAAGTGCTAAAAATGAAACTGCTCTCATTATAATTGGAAAACAAGGAACAGGTAAGAACACATTCTTTACAGATATTTTGTGCAAACTGTTAGAAGGTTATTCGAATCCGAATATGACAAACTTAGAAAACATCTGCGGTAAATTTAACTCTTCAATTGAGAATATGAAACTTATAGTTTGCAATGAACTTCAAAGTATAGATACAACAAAAGTTTTGAACTCAGATGCTTTGAAGAGTCTTATAACAGACAAAGTTGGAGTTGTTGAAAGAAAATATAAAGACCAAAGAGTTTGTGAAAATGTTGCAAACTTCATTATGGTTTCAAACAATGTGTTCCGATGAAGTTAGAAAGTTCTGACAGAAGATATGTAGTTGTCAGAACGTCAGATTCTCATATGCAAGATACAGAATATTTTGACGACTTAGCAGAAACTTTGACATCTGACTTTTACAACCACTTGTTCTCATATTTCATGACATTAGATATTTCTAAGTTCAATCCAAGACAAATTCCACATACCGAAGAGAAAGACAAACATTGTTAGAAGCAAACAAGAGTGTATATGAACTGTTCATAGATGAAACTGACTTTGTGTCATTAGATGAAAGGTCATTGTACGATTCGTATAAACAATATTGTCAAGAATATGGTTATATGACAGCGTCTAAACGAACATTCTTGGCAAATGTCAAAAGTCTTTTAGATGTTCAGAAGGTGTATATACAAAGAAAAATTTTTCTGAGTAAATTTTAAAAAAAATATTTTTTTATCCGATAGAAAAGATGGCAAAATTCATCTCAGTAAATAAGTACATGTCAGGACTTAAAGAAGAACTAGACCCATTCACATATTTGAATGTTTACTTCTACCATTTTGAAAAGTCTTCATTCAGCAAAGTTTGGAACATCGAACCAGTTAAGTTTGCTATTGTGACTAAAAATGGTGCGAAATTTGAAGACTTAGACATAGAAGGTTTGTTAGCAGTCAAAGAAAATTTTGACAGAAGGTTCTCAAACCTTAAAGAAGGCAAAGCATACAAACTTGTTATACCTTATGAACCAAAGAAAGCAGACGACTATGAATATTATGAGTCTAAGATAGTTGAAGTTCAAGGTAAATTGGGTAAAAAGATTTTAGAGTCTAAGCCAGTGTTTGCTCCTAAAGAGGAAGAGAACATTGACATTGACCCAGAAATGTTCTAAAAATAAAATTTTATTTTTACATGTCAAATTTCTTTTTCTCTGGTTCAGGTTCTTTCTTCTCTTCTTCTACTTTCTTTTCTTTCTTTTCTCTTCTTCTTCTTCTCTGGTGGAGTTATGTCAAATTTGGCGCAACCATATTTATGTAAAAGTTCTTTGTCCTTTAATAGCTCATCTATTCTGTTTTCTATTTCATCTTCAAGAACAGCGCATGTGTCTTCTTTGCATTCTAAGAACTTTTGTTGGACTTCATCTTTCCAATCGGCGTCATCTCTGTCAACAAGTCTGTCATTGACAAATTAAGACTTCTCTGCTTAATGTTTTATGGTTCTTGTCATATTCCCAGAAACAGAACTTTAGAACAAATTCCCTTTCTTGTTTACACTATGTAAGATTTTATGGTCGACAGATGTTTTGCTGTCAAAAAGTTTGTCTCGAATATAGATAGCGAAATCGCTAGACATTTTAAAAGATAAAAATTTTAATTTTTCTAAAAATATGTTAGAAAAAAAGTTTGCTGACATTGACAAGAAATTTGAGAATGTTTTAAATAAGAACAAGAGGAAGTTAGAAAATGCTCAGATAAAGCCTATACATGACAAGTTCTTATTTGCTCAGAATGGTATAACAGGTCTAATTGCACCACCTGGGTCGGGTAAGACTTTCACTTATCTTAAAATGGCTGCACAACAACAAGAACTAGATGAGAAGAACCCATTCTATGAGTTAGTAGTCATTTGTAGTACTTCTGGTCAATTTGACCAAACCGTCAATTCGTTCAAAGATATTATAAAGAAGTCTAAGTTAGTATGTATAAAAGACTCTGAGTTGTTAGATTGGATAAAGAAGTACCAAAGAAGAGTTTTGAAGTACAATGCTATAAATGAGTATATAAATTCTAAGTTTAAAGACCCAAATGAGGAAATGCAGAGAATATTAGAGAAGAAACACTTCAGAAACAAACAGAAAGAGATAGAATACATTTCGAAGAAATTGCAATCGTACGATTGGAAGACATACCCTCATAGGTGTCTTCTTATCTTAGATGACTTTGCTTCTCATCCTTTGCTTAAGAACAGAGAACAAGATATGTGTCGAATTCTTAAGAAGCTCAGACACTTTAACATCTCAGTTGTCATTTGTGTACAGACAGCCAAGAGTTTAAGTAAGGATGTAAAGAGAATACTTACTGATATCATACTTTTCCCCGGATTGTCCGAAGACGATTTCATGGAACTTATGAAAGAGTCCATGGCAGGTAAGTTTGACAGACATGAACTATGGGAGAAGTACAAAGTCATACAAGACCCTCATACTTCTTTCAGAATTCATATCTACGCAAACAAAGTTCAAATTGTAAAAAGTCAAGCTTGAAAAATCTAAGTGTTTAGTCTTAGTAAGTCTGCTGTGGTGCTGGGGCTGTCGGTTCTTCTGGCTTTGGGGCTGTCGGTTGGTGGTACGTCAGTCATCCGTTTGTGTCCTGTTGGAAGGAAGAGTTCTTCCTGTCGGAAGGAAGAACTTTTCCTGTTGGAAGGAAAATTTTTTTCCTGTCGGATGGAAAAATTTTTCCTGTCGGATGGAAAATTTTTTTCTGAAGTTCGACCAAAAAGTTCTCAATTTTCGAAAATTTGAATGGTTTACGGACGAACAACAGGAAATTTTTTTCCAGTTGTCAGGAAATTTTTTTCTTGTCGGATGGAAAAACTTTTTCTTGTCGGATGGAAAATTTTTTCCTGTTGGAAGGAAGAACTTTTTCCTGTCGGATGGAAAAACTTTTCCTGTCGGATGGAAGGACTCGGAATGCCAGAAGGATTTGACAAGCCAATTTACCATCTAGAGCTACCTGAGCCATCTGAAGTCAAGCGTAAAAATAAATGGTTCATCTACCCTACTTGTTTGAAGTTGTCAAAATACTCTGTTATTTTTTCCTTTAACAATGGCAAATCTTCTTTGAAGGTAAGAATTGTACAACCTTTAATATCATAGTGTGTTTGAGGTAACGTATCTTGAACTATTTGTTTCACATCTTCATTAGGTGTCATTGAAATCGGTAAGTTTTCGCGATAGAACCAATTTCTGTCAGATTTGTAAATCTTAGCAAGGTCGTAAAAGCTTTTGTTGTTTCTTCTGACTAAATGCAACATAACCATATCTTTATCTTCTTCATTTTCCATCTCTTCAGTATAAATCATATACTTATAGTTCTTTTCCTTTCCTTTTGGTACCGAACGTGGTATTCTTTTCTGTATGTTTTTGTCTTCTTTCATCATATCTTCTCTCTGCTTTGTACAAAGTTCGTCAAGTAGCATAAGTATGTAGATTGCATAACGAGGTGAAGCCCACATTGCTATTGAACTAACTAGGAACTTATGAACATATATACCTTTTAGATGTGATGGTAAGTTTTGTCTGTCTTGGTACATCTTTTTAAGTTCTACATGTTCAAACTCACTGAGGAGTTCATGAGTGCTATTTAATTCAAACCAGTCTTGTGGTTTCTTAGTATCTGGAGCAAAACATGCTGTCAAAATACTTTGCATTTGGTACATATCGTCTTTGACCGAACGAATGAGACGGAGTTGTTTGTTAAACTGAACCCACTCATATTCTTCATTTATAGCTTCATGGACTATAACTGTTGTTGTGTTCTCTGTTGTTGACATATCTGTCTTTACATACAAAATAAAAAAATAAATAAAAATAAAACTAACTTTATTTTTTCTATCTTAAGGAAATTCATGATTTTTGTTGCTGAATTCAGTAAAAATATATTTTAGGGTAGAAGGTGACATCTCACCCGTTTTCTCACCTGTTTTCTAACCTCTTGAATTTTCATGATTTCATCGTAAATGTTTTGTCAAGACTTCTTCGTAAATGTTTTGTCAAGACTTCTTCGTAAATGTTTTGTCAAGACTTCATCGTAATGAGCGTAAATCAGACAAAAATAATGTTTAGGTGAAGAGGTGACATCTCACCCGTTTTCTCACCTGTTTTCTAACCTCTTGAATTTTCATGATTTCATCGTAAATGTTTTGTCAAGACTTCTTCGTATATGCTTTGTCAAGACTTCTTCGTAAATGTTTTGTCAAGACTTCTTCGTAATGAGCGTAAATCAGACAAAAATAATGTTTAGGTGAAGAGGTGACATCTCACCCGTTTTCTCACCTCTTTTCTCACCCAAGTTATTTTTTAAATTTTGTGAAAACTCAACGGTTTGACACATGCCCTAAAAATTATTTTACTCAGAATTTTGTTGCTGAATTCAGCAAAAAATAATGTTTAGGTGAAGAGGTGACATCTCACCCGTTTTCTCACCTCTTTTCTCACCCTAGTTATTTTATAAGCGTTTTACATGAATTGTACGATGTATATTTGAAATCCTAAACAATTTCGTAGCTTCGATTTCCTCTGTCAGTACATCGAATGTTTTAACAATGCCGAAGGTTTCTTTATATTTCTTCTTGACATCTGAAAGAAGGAAATCGTCAGCTGTTGGATAGTTTTTGTTTAGAAATGTCAACATGTCCATTTTATCTTCTGCTGGTTTCTCTGCCTCCCTCTTTAAGTCAGCATAGTCGTTTCGCATACGTTCTATCTCTTTGACGGAGTAGTTATATTTCCTCATTGCTGCTTTACATTTAGAACATTGCGGATTCATTTTTGCGTTATATTCTGAAACCTTACCTGCTAAAACAACCAAGGCGTCAATGGTTTTCTTTAACTCAAAAGCTGCTGGTTTTATCTGTTCATTCCATACCTTACCTCTTCTATCTTTATCTCTTATTTCCCATACACATTTTGCAACTAACGAAACAAAGTTGTCGTAGGTCTTAAATTCTTCAGATTTATATATGTCAGAAACATTCTTATATACCATGTCGCAATCTTTGTCCATAACCTTATGGTTGCAATGAAATCCAAGGAATTCATAATTTACCTTTCGTATGAACTTCTTTATTTCTACTGAGTCAGTTGGTTTCACTTCAATTTCGTCAAATTCGGGAATAGTGAGTTTTTGCTGCTGGATTTCAGGCAATTTGGGTAAATGGTCAATAATATCCTGCATGTCATAAAGATACTGTTCATTTGTTTCATCCTGTGCGGTACAGTCTAAATTACTTGTTAACAATTCCTGCTTTATCTTCTGGATTTTTGTTTCGAAAGTATATGAAGAAGGAATGAAGTTTTTCATCTCTACCAACATAGATGTTGGATTCATGACTAACGAGTTTGGTGCTGTAGTTGTTTGAACTGTTGTTGTGCCGATTGTTGAAATCATGTCTTTTATACAAAATAAAAAAATAAATAAAATAAAAAATAAAACTAACTTTATTTTTTATTTCGGGAAAATTCATGAGGTGAGAAAAGAGGTGAGAAAACAGGTGAGATGTCACCTCTTCACCTAAACATTATTTTTGGGTCATTTACGCTCATTACGATGAAGTTTCGACAAAACATAAACGATGAAGTTTCGACAAAACATATACGATGAAGAAGTCTTGACAAAACATTTACGATGAAGAAGTCTTGACAAAACATTTACGATGAAGAAGTTTCGACAAAACATTTACGATGAAATTCATGAAAATTCATGAGGTGAGAAAAGAGGTGAGAAAACGGGTGAGATGTCACCTCTTCACCTAAACATTATTTTTACTGAATTTAGCAACAAAATGAACGAGGTCAGGATGTATGTAAATACCTTTGAATTCATTCATAACACCCTTTGTAAGCTCATAAAATGCTTGTTTTGAGGTCGAGCCACTTTTGGCTCCACCGTATTCTTTCAACCTGAAGCATTTAATATATGTAAAAATATATTGTTTTAAAATGGTATGCCATATAGCTTCTTGAATTTGTTAAGAAGTATTCGAACGTATTTTCCATCTGTATCTATAGTGTTTACATAAGCATAGCCCGCCTTAGTAAAATATACTTGTAATTTCCTATAGTTTACGCCGGTATAAAAGTAGAAAGAGTCTTGTTCTTCGCTATAGTAGTAAAACTCAAACGTATGCTTGCCATAGTCTGTAATTTCAATTGTTTCATCTTCTAGTTCGTCGACAAATTCGAATATAATATCTCTAAATCTACCCTTGTTCTTATTGTTTTCAGAATAAGTGACCCAACGTAAGTTTTCAAGTCTATTGTCGTTTCTTATATGGTTTATATGGTCTACAAAAGGTAAATTGTTAGGGTTCGGTATAAAATGAGTTGCAATGACAACATGTTTAAGATAGTGTTTTCCACCCATCTTCATATCAGCATATCCGTCATTTCGCTCCCATTCGCTTAAAACTCTTTTTGTCTTTTTGTTTCTGACTTCAAATGACTCACAACAGTGAATTTCATATTTCTCATCTAACAAACAAGTTTCCCAACGGTCTTCTCCAACAAACTCAGCGTACATTTCAAATAAAATAAAAAAAATATATTGTTTTAAAAATAAATTGTTTTACTTCATGCAATGTTTTACTTCATGCAATGTTTTATTTCATGCAATGTTTTATTTCTGTGCCGTCTTCAAGTATGCCCCAGTACTTACGCTTGGAGAGGACATGAACTTCAGAAAATACCTTATCTAGCTTAAAACAGCCCATCTTTTCACCGACCATTCCCATTTCAATGAGTTTGTTGTATCCTTCTTCGTTCGTCATGAGTGCGTCAATGTTCTCATAGTAAACCTTCACTTTGGATTTGACTTCGGAGAAGAATTTGTTGTAGTTGTCAAGGACTGCCTTTGCGAACTGAGGGTAGGACCAATGTTCGACAATAGGTTTTAATGTGGTTACTGAGCCACATTGACCTTCGGTGAACTCGTATTTCAAAACAAAGGGGGAGAACCTTTCAACAAAGTTGTCGACCTTCTCATAGTGTTTACTCTTCATCTCTTGAGGTTTCTTAATGGAATATCCCCATGTCGAATTCATAAGCAATTTGAGTGTCATTGCAAGTTTGGGGTTTGAAGCTTTCCTAATATCATACAGTTGTTGTATGACTTTTCCAACTGTATAGTTCCTTCCCGGGAACTCACCATCTTCGTTTGGAATTCCAGTTGGAATATATTGGACAAACCTCATGTATGCAGCGTTAAGGTCGACATAGTATATCTTTTCATCTGAGTCGAACTTGTCGCAACCAATTGGTCCAGTTTGTGGAAATTCAAGTGAGTCTCTTATCTTCTGAGAAACTTCTCCTGTTATCTCATAAACATCGTCGAAGCAACCTGTTTCATATAAAACCTTCTGACCTAACTCAGAAGCTCTCCAATACAATTTGACGTCAATTGGATGTCTCAATGGAAGTTTGTTTATAGCATCTTGAAGTTCTTGCAACCTCATTGGAAGTTCTTCTGGTTCAGGTTGGTATCCGAACAATCCAACTCCTTTTGGAATTGTGTACTTCTTTTGTACTAGAACTTTGTCTGGAACAACTTTTGGTCTTGCTAACAGTGAAAAGTTTGTTTCGTCTTTTGGTACAAAAGTTTCTGTCAGCTTGTCATCTGGAATTGGTTCCAACAAACCTTTCTCGAAAAGAATGTTTACAGCTCTGACAATGTTGCACTTGCCTTTTCCGAACAATGGGTTTGTAAGACTTTCGTTCAACATGAAGTGGTTGTGGACAATTACAATCTTCAACCATGGTAAATTGAACTCAACAACATAGTCGTCATGTGAAGAACCTTTAGCTGTAGGTATGTTGACTCGGATATTGACATTTGCCAACGGTGCAATTTTTGCCAATTGACCTCTGAGAATGTACCTTGTCTTCACACATGACTCAAGATACTTCATCTTCTCTTCTGTAACAAGACCAGAGTTCCTGAGACATGTAAGAATACAAGGTTCATTGACAATTGTTTCAATTGAATTGTAAATTCCATACCTTGTCAAGTCAATGTCAGACTTATTTATGAACGGGAAGTATCCAGCATGTTGTCTGACTGCTTGAGGGTTAGGTTCATACCATTCGAACTTGACACTTGCAATTCCTTCAATTGCATTCAAAATGTCTGAGTCGGAGTCAAACATTTGTTCTCTCTTTGTAGTCTTGAAAGCGTCAAGAAGTTTTGCAGCTGTTTGTTCATTGCCATTTGCATAGTAAATGTGACCATCCAAATCTGTTATGGTCAATCTGAGATTGTATCCTTTCTTATTTCCGTCTTGTATGGCAGCAAGTACACCCATGAAGCCTTCTTTGTTCTTTCCTTCGTCAAAGTTTACTGTAAAGGTTCGACCAGATGTAATTTGACTTCTAACTTCACGATACTTTTCATATGCATATCTTGTTCTTTCCATGGGAGCATGACCATCCTCTGCACTACCTTTTTTCCTTCTCAAAGGATGCAATTGTTCGTCATGTTTCCAGTAGAATCTGGCAAAGCCGTCGTGTCCTTCAACTTGAGGTTCACTAACATCGAAAGGCATGTCCATAAGACGTTCTTCTTCTAACCTCTCTAGTCTGTTTGGATAATTTGCACGTGCTGTTTCCAAATCCATTTCGTAGCGAAGACCAGCCAGTTTGTCATAGACTTTTATGGGTCTTCCCTTCCTATATTTAAAATTCTTCGAAACTCTCCAACCATATCTTTGCAACTCTGCTTTTATTCTAGCAGACCTTCTGTCCATTCTATATGGGGGCATTTTTATAAAAATAAAAAAATGTTTTTTTCTTTACTTAACATAACCGCCTGCTGCCATAAGTCTTTGACGCCAACCCATACCAGCTAATGAAGGTTGACTTGGTTTAGTTTCCAAACTAAACTTTGGTTTTGGTTTATCTTCAGTTTTTTGGTTTTTCTTCTTCTATCGGTTTTTTCGTCACTTTTCGGTTCCTCTGACTTTACTTCACTTGCAGGAACAGTTGTGTCGTCAACATCTTCATAAATATCATATGCCATTTGTTTTTGTTTTCCTTTCAACTTTTTGTGTTTGTTGTAAAGTTTAGAATATTTCGACTCTAAGTCAATGAGATGTTCTATAATGAACTGTTGGTCAGTGAAGTAAACTTTTCCATCTGTTGTCTCGAAAGCTCCTTCAGACTTCAATATTTTATTTGTGAGAGTCTGTTTCTTTTTTGAGATACTAGCCGTTCCATTTCTATGAAAAGTGACTTTATAGTTAGGGTTTGCATTTCCAGACCTGGCACTTTCTATTATTGAATTTTTCTCTTCATCTGTAAGTTCTTTGACAGGTTTTGACAATGGTTTGAACTTTTTGTTTTGTGGTGTCAAATCTACCGTTTCAACTTCTTCGGTCATTTCATCTCAGTAAAAAATTTTAGTTTGGTTTGTTTTCAACTGGTTGTTGTTGTTTTTTAAGTCGGTCTAAAAACTTCCTGAGGTATAGGAAGAACTTGACAAACACGTGGTGTAACTGCTGGAAGCCGACAAATCCATCTTGAACCCATTTGTCTCAATGCTGTATTGTTCATTTCATCTCAGTAAAAAATTTTACATTCCCCAAGTTTGAGGTGGTTGCGGTTGGTTATTGTTTACCCACTGTTGTGCATGGTTATATCCTCTGTTAAAGAATCTTTCACCTTGGTCCATATAGTGTCCTGCTTGGTTATAGTAGTCATTTGCTTTGTTATAATAGTTTCCTGCTTGTCTTCCTACATTGTCCATCCATCCTTGAACTTTTCCTCTTGTTTCAGGATTTGGAATAAGATTTGTTGCATCTCGTGCTACATCCCAACCTTTCTGTACAGTTTGTATAATAGGTTGTGCTTTCTCTTTAAGTATACCTAATGTACTCAAAATCTTCCTTCCAATTCCAAATGCACCTCTGGCTATTGTTCCCACTGCGGGCAAAAAATCTGGATGCAACTCCTGCTAATGCGCCAAATAAACCCATTTCTTATAGGGTAAAAAATGACGAATCCAAACAAGGACCCCTATGTTTCTAAAGCGACAAAGAAAGCACTCATGATAAAAATCTTTAGTTCAACACCAATGCTTGGTTTATGGATATCTTGGAAAACATTCCGAGGTATAGAGAAGATGGACCACCATACTGGTTAATATTTGTTGGTCAAAACACAAGATACTGTGAAGCCATACCATTATGGTCCAAAAATATTTTAGATGTGAAAACTGCTTTGACAATATTCGTTGACAAATACCATCCAACAAAACTGACATCTGACTGTGAAAGTTCTTTCAAATCAGATGATGTAAAAAACTATCTGCGTTCAAAAAATGTAAACCAATATTTCATTGTCGACCAAAACCATTCTGCTCTTGGTGTCATTGACGGTTGTATAAAAAATGTTAAGAGACTTAAACCAACCACAAGGTGGTGAAGCAAATGAAATGTCATATGACGACAAATATAGACACTTCTCCATGGCAAAGATGAGACAAGTTTTAAATATTTACAATAGCCGTAAACAAAAAGGTTTGGGAAACCACTCCCCGAGAAATGAAAAACAACCCTGACTTAGAGAAAGACTATATATTTAATAATTTAGTCAAAAGAGACAAACAAGAAAGATGCCGGGCTTCAAACTTCAGAAAGGTGACAAAGTAAAAATAGAAATACCTAGACGCGACCCATATGAAAATACTATTGACTATGACAACAATAGGAACCCGACAGGTACTCACATTCGTGTTCGTAAAAATAGAAGAAAGTATACAAGAGAATATTATGAAGTTTTAGCAAACATGGCAAAATGTACACACTGCAAGCAGAAGATAAAACTACTATTGTCAGACCTCGTTTCAAACTTGTCAAAGTTCAAGGTGGTATACTTTCAAAGACAGTTCCTAACAAATATAAGACAACTGCTGACGAATATGCTAAAGAAGTTGAAAATGACGACTAAGCAATTCTATACCATGCGTAAACTGTCATGTAAGGTGGCATGTATTCTTTACTTTGTCCCGTTGTTTGCGTATATCCTGAAACGCGATGTGTATGGTTTCCATCTCCCTGAGTGTCACTCCAGTAACAATTTATAGCAAACTGAACGTCGTCTTTAACATCATATCCTTTACCTTTTTTCAAGGCGTGCCAATCCCAAAATTTATGCTTATGCCAACCTGCTTGAGATGTACTTAAATCTATGTAGTGACTGTGTGCAGGTAAATTTTCACCTGAAATCGTTTTACTTCCACCTGTTTCCTTTGAAGAGTTTGCACAATACAAAAACCTGTCGACTATTTGTTCCCATGCACCAACACCAAACATTACTTGAGGACTTCTTGCTTCCATAGATGTATAAATAGAACTACTGGGTTCATTAAATCAAACAATATGAGATAATATAGGATTGTCTCTTTTGAACTTAAAATATAGTGTAACTATTTCAGGTTTCTCTCTGGTTTGTGTCAGAATATTTTTTATAATATAATCTTATGTTTTCAGGGTAGGTAAAATCTTGACTATAATATTTATTTCTGTCATCTGTATAATAATATACTATTCTCGTTTTTTCTATTGCATTATATCTTTTATATCTATAATATTCTAAATATATATGTTTGCTTTTTGGGTCTACACGTGCGTCAACACCATAGTCATAATAATATGGTGCTGGAGCTGGGTTAGGTAATGTCATATCTGCCATTTCATAAACTCTTAAATATTTCTTTTGTTCGTCTCCATATAAGTTTAAGTAACAGTTGTTGTCTAATGGAACTTTAACTTGTGTACCATCATTCTTTATATAGCCTACATACATTTCATTGTTATTTTTCGGAATGAGTTTATACCGTATACCATTTTTTAAGGAGTGTACAAACTCCCATCTAAAATATTTGTTTTCTTCATTGACAGAAAAGTCACCAAACAATAGTTTCAATATTTTTCGTTGTTCCTATCAAACTTTGGTATATTTCATTGACATATGTTTTATCTGCTTTCTTTTCAAGGCTAACGTTTAAGTCTGTTATTTCAGAAGATGTATGTGTATGTCCAACGTCACTTTTCCTGTTTAAGGTTTCTTGTAAGTTTGTAATATTTGCAATGGTATGTGTATGTCCAACGTCACTTTTACTGTTTAAGGTTTCTTGTAAGTTTGTAATATTTGCAATGGTATGTGTATGTCCAACGGCACTTTTACTGTTTAAGGTTTCTTGTAAGTCTGTTATTTCAGATATAGAATGTGTATGAGTCTTTTTAGAATATTCGTTTTCAGCTCTTGTCACTTCACTTGACATTTTATTGTCAACATATGTTTTGTCTGCTAGTTCAGGATGAGTATGTTCTTTCGTTGCATATGTTGCATCTGCTCTGTCATGTTCTTCTTGAACTTTTTCAATGACATATTCTTTGTCAGCTTTGTTGTCAACATCCGTTTTCAAAAGAAGTTCATTTATAGGTTTCTCGTTTAAAGTTCCTTTTGTTGGATTTATACAGACAGTATGGTTCTTATTGTCTTGAAACAGAAACTCATCTGTCATTGGGTTTAATGTCAGTTTTAAGTTTCCTTCTTTCAATGACTCAGATATCTTAGAATAGTTTGAAAAGTTTGTTGTGTTCTTATTTAGAGCTTGCATAATGAGTTTGTCGGTTGTGTTGTATTTCTCTCATAGACGCTGTTTCATTTGACATTTTTATTCTAGATAAAATATGCTTCCAATAGAAAAAGAAAATTCAAGAGTTGCTACAACTAAACCATTAGATGAACTTTTTACTAATGTCGTCAAAAGTTTGAGACAGAGACCGTAAGCATGAAGGCTATCGTTTTTGACTACCCATTAAGATGGCTAAGAGACCCATCTGTCACAAAAGCTATTGGCTTTCGTAGAATGAAGTTTGTGTCTGTAGAAGATAAAAGTTTTCCATTTATTGTAAGGTTTCATATAGATTATATATCTGAAGGGAAACGAAAAATGTGGGAAGAAATTGAGCTAATACAAGTTGACCTTTCATCTTCTCTACAGACTGCGTTAAAAAATATAGAAGATAAAATAAATTCATGTTATGCAAAATATGCTGATGAATATGCAAATACCGAGAGCACACTTTATGTGAGAATTGTATATGACAAACAAAATTCACAAGTGTCATTTCAAATCTACGAAGACAATCCAAAGAAAGACGAACAAATATATACAGAATTCACTGCAATGTCATGGTATTATTTCAAAGAATGTTAAATCAGAAAGTCAAACTTCCTTTAGCAAATATTTACAGTCGATATGCAAGAGATGAACCATATTTATTTAAAGATGTTTTCGACCCAGCTGCTATTATTGTTCATGCTTCATTTTCTGGCGCCCAAAACTCTTTCTTATGCTTGGCAAATGACTTTTACGAAAAACCTACAAAGTTATACGAACCACCAAGTGGAAGTATTTCAGACTTTCAAGTATGGTTTACTACAGATGGAAAAAAAGAATAATTCCATTATACCATGCGTTTTACTTAGAACTTAGTTTCATATACAACTACTATCGAACGATAAAAATATAATTTTTTAATACGGTTGAGGTGTTGGATTTGGTTGCCAACTAGACTGTGGTGCAGGTTCAGGCTGTTGTATAACAGGAGCTTGTTCTTCTGGTTCAGGGTCTTTAGGTATAATACCAACGAACTGACCTACTCTTTTACCAATATTTTTGACTCCGTTCCAAATTCCTCTTCCTACGGTTTTTTTCCATTCCATATACCTCTTCCAACATTTCGAAAGAAGTTTCCTATCTTACTGAAGAAACCCATTTTACTATATGTAAAATCTAATGTCCGCCTAGTCTCTTACGTTTCCTGTTGAGTTCCATAGCATTCTTTAACTGGAGCTCATACATTCTGTTTCTCCTCTGGTAGAAAACATATTCTGGGTCAACTCCTGTGTTCGCGTCATCTGCATAAAGTTGTTTATATCCCACTTCGGGGTTTGTATAAAACTCTTTCCATCTCATATTTGCATACCATGGTGGCAAACCTAACGCAGCGTCATTTGACATGGCAGTTTGCATTTGTACATCTGTTGGCACTTGACCATAGTTTGCCATTGCAGTTTGTATTCTAACTTCATTTGGAATATTCTCTGGGTTTGGTTGTCCAGGTTGCTGTGCATTCGCTAAGTTCTGTGCGTCCATTTAATATTAGATAAAAATATCTCTTACGAGTACATATACTGAACATTTGCAGGCATTGGTTCATCTTCATATTCT
Organism: Trichomonas vaginalis G3; assembly: GCF_026262505.1. Taxonomy (NCBI): domain Eukaryota; phylum Parabasalia; order Trichomonadida; family Trichomonadidae; genus Trichomonas; species Trichomonas vaginalis. The sequence continues at coordinate 34,233,920 of NC_067207.1, forward strand.
CTGTACTTTTCTGCCACGTCAAATAAATAAATGACACAATGGAAAAAACCTAAAACAAGTAGTCCTATTTCAAACCACATTTACTTACCAATAAAATTTCTTTGTTATGACACTTTCTCCAGTTTATAGGACCTCTCTCATATTCTATCTTATCGTATCTAAACTCATACTCATGTATATCCTCTAACCATCTCATAACACTTTCCAAACCACTTTTATCGGATGTAAAGTAAAAGCATGGATGGTTATGTAAAACGTCTAAAGTTTCTAAAGAGTCTCTCAAAGTCCAGTCTACTTGGTATTGAAAATCCCATGTGTTATAGAACGGCGGGTCCACTATAAAGAAAACATTTTCCTTGTCTTTATATTTTTCATACAACTCTGTCCAATGACATCTCACAAACTCTATACCCTCAATATATTTTTCTATGTCCTCTTTGAAAACATTTGTATAGTTAAGATATAAAACTTTTGACATAAGTGTTTCAATGTCATGAACTCTTATAGCACCACTATATAATAGTCTAGAAGATATACTATCCCAGTCAATATACTCTGCTTTTTTCAAAACCTCTCTGACAGTATTTTTCTTATCTAATGGTATACGTTCCATCTTACCTATAGGTATCTTTTCTTTTAACTCTTTCAATATATTGTTTGTGTCTGGTATATGTTTGAGACGGTCCATATAGTTGTCGAAGTCATTGCATATAATCTTTGAGTCTGGGAATATTGTATGGCACAAATGGGATATATAGAAACTTCCACCGAACAAATCTACAAATGTTAGACCATTCGGTAGTTTCTTAAGTTCTCTCAATATAATATCTTTACATTTACTCTTATTTCCAAAGAACGGTAACGGCGGTTTTGTAAAATTCATTTATATATAATAATAAAAATGTTTTTTCCCGAAAAGTGACAGAAAAGTGACAAAGCATGAAAACATATATAATTTGTGAAAAGCTCCTGGAAGACCCATATATAAGAACTTCATTTATACTAAACATCTTCGGGGCTAGAGGGCACGAAGTGCCTGGAAGCCCCACTACCTTTTTTTTTTTTTTTTTTTTTTTTTTTATAACCTTTAATAGATATCAGGCTATATTAATTCAAATCCCGATCATATTGTGTCACTTTCAAAACTAATTGTAATTCACTCCACAATGACTAATTTCAGTGTTTGAGATTTTATTCTGCTCATAATTATTAAAATGTCCTCTAGAGTAGATTTGCTTATGAAAATTGTTCGTAGTTACTTTTTTGAAAAAACAATTGTTGGTGGCCTTCTCAAATTGTAGGTTAATGATGCGTTTTTAGAAAATTTGCATACTTTACATCATGTAGTTGGCTATGGAGTGAATAAGTATTGAAAATATTGGGTTTCACAAAACAATCAAATGACTTTTTGCTTGAATCTCTCAAATGATGGGCCAGGCTAAAAATTTATGGGGTTTGATAAGGTATGTAAACGATGTATCGCCATATTATTGCGGAAAAGTTTTAATACAATTTGAAGGAATCAAAACCGAAACTTTATTCATATTTTATTTACATAAATACATTGAGATTAAACAAATTTTTCCAAAAATCTTACATGATTAAATTTTTTTTTGAATTGAAATTCAAAAAATTAAAAGTGCATCATTTGAGTGCAATTCAATCCAGTCGAAAAATATTAATGCAACTAATTACATGGTTTTAATCATTAAGTTATTTACGACTTGAATATTGTCACTTTTCCCGACCATTTTATTTGGGAAATGACAATTTATATTCCGTCTTATTGGTATTTTTGACCTCTTAAATCAATCCCGCATATGACCAGACATCTCTCAAAAAAATCAATAAATCAATTTTTTCAATCAAACCAGTTTTTATTAAATTTTGTTTTGAAGTTTCAAGATGGTCGATAACACTGACGTGAAAGTTGTTTTGCTCGGCAACTCCGGCGTTGGAAAGACATCACTATGCAATCAATGGATAGACGGTAAATTTGATCTATCATTGACTTCAACTATTGGATCAAATTTCAAACCTAAGAAAATCAAACTAATGCATCGTGATGTAACTGTTTCTTTATGGGATACTGCAGGACAAGAGCAGTTTAAGAGCCTAGTACCCCTCTATACTCGTGCGGCAAGTTGTGCCATCATCGTAGGTGATGTTAATGATGAGTCTTCATTTGAAGATTCTTATGTCTGGCAATCACTAGTCCTCGAATCTAATGCAGAATGCCCTCCACTAATACTTGCCTTAAATAAAGTCGATTTACTCAGGGATAACCTCCAAATAAAAATGGACCACTTTGTTGAAAAGTACTGCCAAGACTATGACAGTGTCTGTATCTGTTCTGCCAAAACAGGTGAAGGCATCGATCACGTTTTTGAAATAGCTGCATCCAAGGCAGTTGAATACTCTGACAAGATTAGGCACCAGCAAGATGCCTCTTCAAATTCTCTTACAGATAGTTCTGGCTCCAATTCAAAGAATAAGAAAAATAAGTGTTGCTAATCTTAGCAAATGCTATATATTTTCTTGTTTTTGACAGCTTTTGCTGTTTTCGTTCGGAACTTTCTAAATATCTTACTTGTTTGCATATATTCCTGCAAATATTGTTTGATATTTTTTTTAATAATACATCATTGCCAAATCTCTTTCTCCGCTAATTAATCAAGCTAATGTATGCATATGCAATCTAGCTTTCGATACCTTTCAAAACCTATTTATTCTTTCACATATTTTTAGGTTAAAACCAATTTGTTGTTTAATAAATTATTTCCATCCGTTATATCGAATTTTCTCAATTAATTAAGGTCTGTAACTGAAAATCACTTAGATCGAATTCAAATGAATGCAATTTAAAGCTTTACGGAAAATATCTTTGGCTACTTCAACTACACAATAAGTATATGGATGGTTTCAGTAACGAATAGCTTGTTGACTGTATTTTTCAGTTAGAAATATTTTTGCCAACGATAAGAGAAACCATGATTTCAATATTAAATTAATAAGCTCTTGCCCCACATAATTTCAGTAAATTTTTATGAATTTGATAAGATTTAGTGTCAAACCCTATCTTCTTTTTACAAAGTTTTTTTATCTCCCTCATAATTTTTGATAAAATGAATGAAGAATTAAAAAAACTGCAACACGCTTCATTTGATGAAATTTGTTCAATTATAACAAATTCAGATTCCAATTTAGAACGTGGCTATGCAGCTTTGCAGCTTGATTCTCTTATTTCTTTAAATATTGAAGAAGTGTTTACAAAAAGAAACTTATTGATTGTAGCACTATCCAATAATTTAGAGAATTACAGTGTCTGCAATATAATTATAACGTCATTTACTGCTGATCTCCTTTACGAATGGACCGAATTACACGAATTTATTCAGCAGCTTCTACAAGACCATGATCAAGTCAACATCAGGATTGCATCACTGATATTAGCAAATATATTGCCGTATTTTGCTCCAGAAGACTTTGAATCTTATCATCATACGATAATGCTCACATTATATAACTGTGCGAATGCACATCTTATTTTTGAACTAGCAGACATACTCGCTCGCATTACCTACTGCTCGGAATTCATCAACGATTTTGTCGGACCAATAAATGAATGCTTCATCTCTCTGGAAAAGTCCATCGTTCTAGGGGATGATCATCTTAATAACATGCTCAGTGTCCCACTGTGCGCAATTATTGAGTCAGAAAAAGTTCCAGAAGTTTTACAAACCGCAATTACTCTTTGCTTATCACCTCCAACAAATCTGTCGCTATTCTGGCTCTTAAATTCCATTATTAATACATATCCTGATGAAATACAGAAGGATTTCAACAAAATATTTAATAAGACATTTTCTGCAATGAAAACATGCCCTACTGAGGATGTTATTTACATTGCAGAGACAATGGAGCTCCTATCGATAAAGTTTCCACAACAATTTGGAAATCAATTTCTTCAATCTTACGATATAAAAACAGAAAGAAGCATATACGCTTTTGTAACTACAATATCATCGACAGTAGAACACGCACCATTTATTATTAACCAAAAAGTATGCCATTCCCTCATAATAAGTTTACAATGTACTCAAATGTACGTAAAACTAGCCACAATTGACGCAATGAAGGAAGTTGCCATGATAAATGACTCAGTACGCGTTACTATTCTTGAACAATTATACGATTTAATGGGCGCTGTCGATCAACAGTTACTATCTCGAGTTTTAAACGCGGCATCTTTCATTATCGACAGTTTTCCATTACCACCCAACATGATACAGACACTTATTGACCGGATTCGTGTCCTAATTCGTCCAATTTCGTTATGCCGCCACTTATGTGTCTCTTTGGTCTTTTCTGTTGGCTATTCCATATCGAAGTACAACTCACTGATATTCCCTATCATATCACAAGCGGCTCTGGCGACCTCCAGCGACGTAGATCCTTCATTAAAGTGCAGATCCATCGAAGCAATAGGAATTTTGTCATACGGACTTAAAGATCAGAGGGCAGAGGACATTGTTGCGTCATGCATGGCCGATGAAACCGATGAAGTCGTTCTTTCTGTGTTAATTGCAGTTTCTTACTTCGCAAAGTTCCATAAGAACATTCAGAGGTTCAAAGAATTCACAGAAAAGTACGTTCAAAAGTACACAGAACAATTTACTCAAGAATTTTTCATAAATCACTCATATGAAAACTTCTTTTTACATCAACCGCTGAATGAATCAGTTAATGATGACCAGCAGCAAGAAGATAATGCAGAACAAACGAATATTCCGTTGGAAAATGAAGATGAGGAAAATAATTTTAATAATTCTGTTGAAATTAGCGAAATCTTCCAGTCAGACCTTCAGGAAAAGTTCGAGAGATCGCAGCACGGCTGGTTTTTAACAGTTTCGATCCTTGCAAAACGATTATTCAAGAACAAATGCAACTTTTCAGCGGAAATCTTCCTTCCTGTGTGCATCAGGATACTCGATGAATGTTCCTTAGAGGAGAAATGCGAGGCTTCCAAGGCAATTTCCTGTATTTTCACCTCGGATGAGACAAAATTCGACCAAAGCGTCGTAGAAAAGATCATTGATATCGAAGACAGGTCATGCAATCTCAGATCAATGGCAATTCTGATATCAAAGTTCCCTCAAATCGAGAAAGAGTCAATAATCAAATTATCTGATTATTGTTTAGAGATATTGAGCACATCCAAGAAGGATGATGAAGAATCAAAGCGTCTGAACAAGAGGATCTACTTCTTTTTCATTTCCATGATGAAAAATTTCAAAAATATTTTTCCGATCTCCCATTTGGCCACAGTCACCTCATTTCCCAATTGTTCGCAGACAGTCATCATAAAGATCATCATCAGATACCTCAAAGACGTCGAAATGAACAATAAAATTATTGATTCTCTTATTTCTCAAATGGATGACTTAGATTGCGACGCAGTTGGCGAGTTATTGATTGGATTCACCGAAATCGCCGTCGACAAGATTCCAACTGAAAAACTCCAGAGATTTCTGAATTTCGGAGGAATTTCAGCGAATGGAGCTTTGTCTTATCTTTCCTACGTCTCAGAACGCGGCAGAAACATCAGGGACATTCTCGTCGAGATCATTGACGCTTTCGACTGTGTCAGGAAAGATTCGAACAGAATTATTTCTAAAATCAGCGACATAATTCTGCAGGACGACTACACGAGGTCTAAGTGCGATGTTAGGATCACTACTTCGTTTGCTTCTGTTCTAACTCAGCCTGACGATGTCTGGGATTCGATGGACGTGAATGAAGAAGTCAGACTGAAACTGGTGAATGTAATAAAGAAAGTTACTGACGAATCACACGAAGCAAATATTAATTTGGTCGCTTTCTTGAGTATCAACAACAGAATGGACAGATTCCAGAAGAGAACTCAGTTTTAATTTTTATTATTTTTTTTGTTAATAACTATTTTTATCTTTTTTTTAAACATGTTAATTATTTTCTATTTTCTATCAAAAATTAATGCACTTTTCCCCCTCCTTACGTTTCATCATCTAAACAGCTCAAGGCACATAAATTATATGATAGATTTGTTACTATTTATAATACATTGAAAAAGGAAATGAGATAATTAGTATATTTCTTCTAATCCATAAGCTTTAGACAGAAATCTCCAATATCAATAAGTATCCAGTTGGATTAGTGTATTTAACTTATATATTTCCATTTAATGAAAACAAGATTGATTTATGAAAAAAGTAAAATTAAGAGCCGATAAAAATTTATATTTATGGAACCAAAAGAGTCCATCTTTTGAAGGCTATGCATTTGAACCAATATTATAGTTAACTATTTGAGTTATAAAAACCCATTGGAATTCGTTTTCTTGTTCTTGATATATGGTTATTATTCTAGATGATTGTATAATGATCTGGGATTGATTAAAAAATTTGTAAATTCTTCGCATGCAAATCGTCACAATGAATGGAGAATCGTGTCTCTAAAATACGTGTAAAATTAGATTTATAACAAAATAAAACCAAAATTTTATATAAAAATGTAAAAGAACCTCTTTTATTCAATTTTGATGCATATTGAAAAATTGAATAATTAAATACAAAGAGTTCCTATCATATATTTTAGATTGAGATGTCATCTCAATTTCCGATAGTTAATTGGAAAAATATTAATGAATTCATTATCTAAACTCTATTTACATGATATTTATAATATCCAAATGGATTTATTTTGTTATGTAATTTGAGAAACCAAGTACTAGAGTGCATTTTCTACTTTGGAACGGCATTTCACGTCAACCCAATGCTGTATCGCGAAAAATAATCAGAAATAAAATTTGAAGTTCAAAACAATATTATTCAATATTTTTTAATAGAGATTAAGTACCTAAGGAATTAAAGATTAATTCTAAGAATGATTTTTAAAAGACTATTGAATTTTTCTAAATTTCTATCGGACTCTTAATTTCATTTTCTATTCATGTTGTTTTGCTTATTTTCATATTCAAGTTCTACTTGTCCTGAAGGAGATTCATATGAAATCCCAAATACTACAACATTAATTGAATCTGAAGAATTTTATCAATGCAAAGAACTCAAAAGAATAACAATTCCTGAGGGTGTTACAACAATTGGAAATTCTGCATTTTCCGAATGTTCAAACCTCACAACTTTAATAATTCCAAATAGTGTAATAACAATTGGAGAAGAGGCATTTTCTTATTGTGAAAATCTCGTAAGTATTACAATTAGTAATAAGGTAATATCAATTGGAAATTATTCGTTTATAGGATGTTCTAGTCTCACAACTTTAGTTATTCCTAATAGTGTAATCACAATTGGAGAAGAGACATTTTCTTTTTGTGAAAATCTTGCAAGTATAACAATTGGTAATAAGGTAAAATCAATTGAAAATGGGGCATTTCATAATTGTTCTAATCTCAGAATGATAACAGTTCCTGATAGTGTTACTTCAATTGGAGAAAGTGCATTTTATCAATGTTTTAAACTCAAAATGATAACAGTTGGTAAGAGTGTTGAATCAATTGGAGAAGTTGCATTTTATGAATGTTCTAGTCTTGAATCTATAACAATTCCAGACAGTGTTACATCAATTGGAAAAAGTGCATTTTATGGATGTTCTAGTCTTGAATCTATAACAATTCCAGATAGAGTAGAACTTGTTGGAGAAAACACATTTTGGGGATGCTCTCGACTCACAAGTCTAATTATTGGTAACAGTGTTACGTCAATTGGAGTTGATGCATTTTATGAATGCATTAGTCTCACAAATGTAATAATCGGTAATAAAGTCTCAAAAATTGCAAGAGAGGCATTTTATGGATGCATTAATCTCACAACTATTGTAATTCCAAATAGCGTTACAACAGTTGGATCTAGTGTATTTGATAATTGTTCTAGTCTTCAAAGCATAACAATTGGTAATAATGTCATATCAATTGGAAACAAGGCATTTTCTGAATGTATTAGTCTCTCAAGTATAACAATTCCTAATAGTGTTTCATCAATCGGAGAAAAAGCATTTTTTGGATGTTACAATCTAACAAGTAAATCTTGATTTTTTTTAAAATCAAATATTTATAACTTTAATACATACAGCTTAAACCTTATTCTTGTTTTCTCTTGTGAGAAAGCAATCTTACAAAGCTAACAATCCTAAAAAATAAAGAATTAAAATTTAATAATTTAATCTAACAAAATTTCTCTCTTTATCCTTTTGCACTCTTTATATGCAACTCAAATCCATCATATAATATTCCTATAATACTCTTGCCTCAAACAATGACGAACAAACTGCTATTCTCATTTAATTACAGACCAAATCTATTCAAATTTCTGAATTTTTAATTTTCATTTCAATTTCAAATGGAATTAGAAGAAGAAACTATCTTTACTGTTATGGATCTTTGTAAATTTGGAGTTAAACAAGAAATACAAGCACAGTATGGATATGGTGAACGTGTCAGAAAAGAAAGATCTCAGATTTCATTCCACTGCAAATATAGGGTGTCCAAAGGTGTGTTTAGCACAAACCTGAATACTGCGAATAGAAATAAACAAGTTACATATATATAAAGTTTATTTAAATATAATCACCATTGGATTCAATCACGCGTTCGCAGCGATCGATCCAGGCTTGAAAGACACGCTTTAAATCATCATGAGAAAATTGCTCAAATTGCTCTCTTACAAAATTTTCAAGATCATCTGGACTCGCGAATTCGCGTCCTTCAGCTCTCTTTTTTAGCGTGCCGAATAAATAAAAGTCAGAGGGTGCAATATCAGGTGAATAAATTGGGTTTGGAACAACTTTGACATTGTTTTCCAACAAGTAATTCATTACCTTATGACTTTTATGAACTCTTGAATTATCAAAATGAATTGCAAACTTTTGTTTTTGTTGTTTGGATTTCTCAAACTCATAAGAATTGATAATTTGAGTAAGAACATTGTCAATTAGATACTGAGTATTCATCGTATTAGGTTTTTGAAGAATATCAATTGCGATGATGCCATTCACGCCCCAAAAAACCGACAACATCATCATTGGTGTGTCAATTTTTTTCTTCGGGAATGTTTGCGGATTTTCATCCTTCGGGATCCACATGATTTTGGCTTCTGTTGCATATTGAAACCAAGACTCGTCCCCTGTTACTAAAAAGCGAAACTTCTTGGATTGATACGCACCCAATATAGAGAGGAGCTCTTTCGAAGCTTGGACTCTAGATTTTTTTTGAACTGAATTAAGGTTGTGCGGAACCCAACGTGTATACGCTAGTTTGTAGTTCAAATAATTGTGCAGATAATAACTGACTGTTGTACGTGGTATCTTTGTCATCTCCTCTATCCTTCTGAGTGATGCTCTTGGGTCTTCATCTAGCGCTTGAAGAATTGCTTTGATTTTTCTTTGATCCGGCGATTTTTTGTCAATTTTTATGATGGGCGCCTTTTTGTTCATGAAGTGATACATCCTAACATGATACGTTACAGTGGAATAGCTAGGAGCATCCATACCGAAGCATTTTACCAATGTCTCGTAGATTTTTTTACAGTCTTTGCATTTTTTTGCAAGAGCGAGGATGTTTTCTTTATGATTCATTAAAAAAATGAAAAAAATCCCGCCAAAATTTCCCGCGAAACCGCCTCTTGTCTCAAAATTCATTTTATATCCCGGCATGGCGCCAAAATACAACTTACTCATCATATACATATATTCATATTTTTTATTATATATTTATAATCAGCATATATCTCCTTTAATAGTCTCATATAGAGCGCTGTGCTAAACGCACCTTTGGACACCCTATATTTCATTTATTGGAAAAAATGCATTTTCTGAGTGTCCAAATCTAACAAACATTACAATTAAAACTACAAATGATAACACAAATTTGCTTTCATCTGAAGCATTTGATGGATGTCCAGTTACAGAACTTGTTTATGAAACTACGGGATTCACATTAATAAGTTTTAATGGATTCCAAAATAAAGTTCAAGCAATTAAATTTAACATTTCAAATTCAAAATCAATTAGAAAAATTCAAGAAATAACATCATTGCCATCTTTGTCTCATTTTACAAAATTAAAATATATCATAATCCAAAATATAAATGATTTAACAATCCCAGAATCTTTTGCTAAAGGAGATGATATTGAAATCTTTATTGCCAACAATATAAAGTATATCGATCCATATGCATTCAAAGATTGTTCTATTAGCAAATTCACATATCTTGGAACAGACAAACTTGAAGGAAATTTCCTTAAAAACGCCAAATCGTGCCAAGAAGTAATAACATCTTCAGAGTATAATTATAATAAAATTGGCGGAAAAGCAATTAATCTCAAATTTAATAAAGTAACTGGTAACTATGAAAAGCCAAAAAATACCAGTAAAACCATTCCTATTGTCATAGGAGTGACATGCGCTTTACTTCTTATCGCAGTAATTGGAGTTATTGCTTTCATAATTTACAAACGAAAGCATTCAAAGAAAGATGAAGAGGAAAATAATGCATCAGTTGAAAAACCATAAATGGATAAAATTTATATCCAAAAACCTCAAAACATCATTATGAAATTTAATTGAAAATTTCATTTAAAAACATTGCCATTTTTTACAGAAACAAATGACTAATACTAATTTATAAAATACTTTATGAATGAAATTATTATTGAAAGTATATATGCGCCAAAACTATATGAAAATAACATGTTATATCAATCATCTTTTCTTCATTTTTATGCAGTCAAATTCCGATTGATATACTCAAATTATCTAAAATATGTTGATCAACAATAAGAATATCAGTCATTCCAATCTTCGGTGACACATTTTAATGAATCTATTTTTCTTTTTCGTAATTTTCTGCAGAAATAAGGAATGTATATGAGAATTCACATAAATTATCATATAACTTATTAAATGCCGATTTTTTTTCTCATTTTGTTTTGAAAAATATTTGAACAGATTTTATAAATGAACTTTCTTGTTCTGAATATTCAAATATAATTATGTTTCGCCAATTTTCACTCATTTTTCCCTAAAGTCGCAAAATTATGTTTATCAAAAATCGAGAGGTATCTCTTTAAAATACATATAAAATTAGAAGTACGACAAAATAAATACATTAAATTTTATAAAAATATTAAAAAAGAATCTTATACAAATTTGAGAGAAACTTGAAAAATTAAATAGTTGTAAATATTTTCTCAGATTTAATTTTTAAGATTTCATTATTGCAATAATAAAATGAATTTAAAAAAAAAAAAAGGTAGTGGGGCCTCCAGGCACTTCGTGCCCTCTAGCCCTGAAGATGTTTAGTATAACTTTGTCCGGACAAGTAAGGGTCTATCGTCGCTACAGGAAAAGTTACAGGCGTTCCACGGAAGTATACTTTGAGAAGCCTTTTCTTCCTTTTAAAACAAGATAGGACGGTTATTTTACAAAACTGACAACACTTTGACCGAGTAGTTTTTTGTGCTGAACAAAAAGTGTCATATAAACATCTGTCAAAAACCGCTTTTTAACTTCACTTAAAATGCCACGTAAGCTACGTAAGAATATACGTAAGAGGAAGGGAGCATTGAAACATCCAATAGTAAAACTAACACCACAACAACAGTTGCAACAACAAATGATGAATGACCCCACTATGTTGCAACAAATGTCAAGCAACCCTATGCTTTTAAACCGAGTTATTGGTGCACAGAGTGGAGGTTTAAGAGCGGCACTTTTAGCGAAAATGGCAGGCTATGGTGGAGCTGCAGACGGAACAGCTTATAACCCTCAAAGTCAAATGAATTTGAGTTCACTCAAAAATCAAATAACAGATGTCAAAAAGTCAAACATAGACATACAGAAACAAATAAGTGAAAACGAAAAGAAACTAGAATATGACAGACACACAAAGAAACTCAATGAGTTAAACGTAGAGAAAAAGAAGAAAGAAGAACAACTGAAAGAACTAAGTACAGAGGAATATGCGAAAAAAGTGTCAGAAAAAGCAGCAGAAGTAGCAAAAATGGAACAAGATGTTATAAATTTGAAAAACCATACTACTCAATATAAAGTACTGAAAGATGAAGAGATAAAACAAAAAGCCCTGAAGACATATATGGATAGCGATGAGTATAAAAAAGAAGTTGAAGCAAATGTAAAGGCAGAAAAACTTTTACAGTTGCAAAACCAAACAGTACAGTATGAAAACTTAGCACAAGAAAGTAAAAATAACGACGCAGCCATGCAAAAGGCAATGAAAAGCGCAGAATATATAAAAGCTAATAATGACTGGTTAGATGCCCAAGCCAACGCTAAAGCAGCCCAACTTATAGGGTCAATAAGGACAAAAATACAAGCGGATGAAGACAGTTCAAATGAAGCTTTAATGAATGCTGACTTTAAGAACGCCTTCGAAGCTCTTCATAGTAAGGTGAAACTAGTGAACGACTTCTCATCTGGAAAGAAACTGAAGTCTGAAGGTTTCGACAACGAGTTAAGAGAAGTAGCACAAAATATGACGAAAATAACAGATGCAGCAACGAGACAGGCAGTTCAAAGTGCCTATGACGCTGTTAGAGCAACTGTTGTGGAAAGTCAAGAAAAAGAGTTACAACAGACCAAAACAGACCTAGTAAATGCTTTCTTAAAAACGAAAAGTCAGGTAGGACATTATGCTGCAGATGGAACATATGTGCCAGCTGGTGGAACTTATATACCACCAAACCCTCCAAGAGAAACACCTGCACCAGGACTACCTAAAACATTTACATCGTCACATGGACACAGACACAGGCATGCACCAAAACCAACACAACAACCAACAGTTCAAAACACTGCACCACAACCAACAGTTCAAAACACTGCACCACAACCAACAGTTCAAAATCCAGCACAACAACCAACAGTTCAAAACACTGCACAACAACAACCACAAACAGAGCAAGGACATAAAAGAAGTAGAGAACAAGGAAACCAAGAATTCTTAAAAATGCTTAAGGAAAATTATGGTTACCCAGATACTCTTGACTTTAGTGACAGATATAAAGAAGCTATTAGAAAGTTCAAGGAAGGAAATACTGACCCGAACCTATTTAGCTTTATGGTTCAGCACCAAATGGGATATAATTTCAAACCTGGAAAATACAAGCTCGCTAAGGGATATGATTTAATAGCATATCATCCAAATGACATGGATGAATTTACTCCGAGATATTTGGTGTCAGAGATAAATGATAATTCAACTATCTTCATGAAACGCGTAAAAAATAGAGACGGAACGAAAGAAGAAAGGTTTATGAGTCCGGATGACTTAGATAGGGAACTTGTTAAAAACGGTCTCGGAATATATGAAATGCCAGCAGATGAGGTACAAGAAACTCCACAGGAAGAAGTTCAGATACAACCAGACATGGAAGAAATAGTTCAGCAACAACAGCTAGAAGAGCCTGAAGGAAACGAACAAGTCCCTCCTTTGGAAACTAACTTCACAGAACTAGATGAAGATTTGGAACAGCCGAAAAATCTTGACCCTCAACAAGAGTATGAGGTGAATATGGAATCTTTCCAAGAGTCTAAGAAAAATTCGGCTGACAGAGTAGAAGAATATCGAAAAATGTTCGCCGACATACAAAAGACTCCAACATCAGATGAAAATATTCAGCATAGAATGGAAGAACTGAAAGAAAGTGTACGCAAATACAACAATCCTTTTTACTTACGACCATATAACGTTCAATCTTTGGCTGAACTCGGTGAAAATAAAAGGTTAAATTTCAACAAAACATATAGAAATGAAACATTGTTTAAAGTTCATTCAGAACCTAACCAATATGGAAACAAACCTACTTTTGTTTCTGCAGACTATGGAACTACAATGAGATGGGGTCATAAGCTAATCCGGATAGGTGGTTCATAAACTTACAACCACAATTCCAAGAAGTTGTAGACGCAATGGAAATGAATGGTGAACCAGATATAGCTGGTATTTTCAGCGCGGCTTTAATGCCATTGAAAGATATGAAACATGCAGATATTTTGGACCAGTATGAAATGAACATGGCTGATGGAAATATAACACCTGACGTTCTAGAACATTTATCTCAAAGAACTACACAGAACCATAGAGATGGTATATTTGGTGAAGAGTTTAGAAAGAAAGTTAGGGAGAGAGAAGGAAGAGAACCTATTGTACATGACCTTGCAAACGAAAGTTTACAAAATGTCATAAAAACTTACTTTGCAGACAATGAACTGAGAAGGGATGAATATTTAAGAAAACTCAAATGGACAGTACCAAATGAAATGTTAGTATTGAAAAACATGTTCCTTGACAAAATAAAACCAACTACAGAAATAAATGACGCAAGACTGAAACATTGGGTAAAAGCTTTCCCATTCACAAAAGATATTATTGGTAACATGGAAAGAAAACCAGAATGGCTACAAAAACATATATTTGGAAACGAGCTTATTCCATATGGACAAGCTCTGTTTGAAGAGCTTGAACCGGAAACTCAGGAAAGAGTCATGCAAACAATACGCGAAGACTCAAATACAAACTATGACAAAATCTTTCTAGGATATAGGTTACCTGAGATGGGCGACCAGAGCCCAAAGGCAAAAAGGACATGGGAAATTTACAACATACTAGGCGAACATGAGGCAAAGATGCAACAACTTGAAGCAGAGGGCAAGTTACCAAAAGCGACACCAAAGAAGAAGAGTAGAACAAAGTGAAAGTAGTGAAGAAGTAACTTCATCTAGTGAAAGTAGTGGCAATGAAGGAAAAAGAAGAGTTAAAAACTCAGTCAGGAAGAAAGTAAAGCTTGGTCCGAGTGGGTTCTATTATGACACATAAATCCAACTATTCTATATTTTTACCCATATGAAATGTACGCCGCTCAGAATATAACGCCAACAGTTTTGGATGCCATGAACGGAAATGTTTCCGAATGGTATAACGAATGCGACAATGCCATTAGAAGGTCAGAAATAGTTCCTGGAACTTACGAATATACAACTGCTGTTTCTTATGGAAACGTAGGCGAGTTTGGAGAAGGTTCTTCAACAACAGTAGATATTGCTTGCGACAGGTTTCATATTATTTCTATTGACAACTCATTCTTATACGTGGAACAAGACATTGAAATAAAACCTTCTGCCAAGTTGTCTGACAAGAAAGGTTGCAATGGAATTTTCTATGTCGGATACCAATATGCTCCAGAAGTTTTCATGGGATATAAAATATATTCTAACTCTGACTTAGTTCAAACAGTAACATGGGCAAACTATGAATGGTTCGCTTTGAGAAACTCAGTACAACCACAAGCTAGAGAACAAACAGACCAGTATGCAAATATTGAGAAAATAAGAAGACTTGACCCTAACGTTCCAGGAGTTTATGTTAACATTTCTGGACAAACTGCAGCAGCAGTAACCAAAGTAAAACTGAAACTTAGAGTTCCTTTGTCATCTTTCCTCATCTTCAGGTTTTTAAGATACTTGCCAAACTGGGCAGGAAAAATTTCTATCGAACTTACTCCAAGCAAAAATAACTTAGTCATTGCACCAACACAAGACCCATTCACTATTACAGACGTAAAGGGAACAAATCAAACATCATTCGCCGAATTTTGCAAAGACAAAGTTGACTTAGACTTTGGTTTCTCAAACTTCAACAATGAAGTAAACTATTATTTCAATGCTGCTGGAACTGCTTGGGACCCAGTTAAGTTCACATGCGAAAAGTTTGAATGCAAGAGAATAGAAAGCAGACTTGCAGTCTATATGTTGGACCCAGATATTTCAAATGCTTTAGCTGCCAAATATATTGCAGTTCCACTTATGTTCCCTATACACCAAATATCTGTCAAAGACTTTGCAGGTGAAGTTGGAAACCAAAGTGCTGACCCAGGTGCAAGAACAGATATTGCTTTAACAACTGCAATGAAACATGCAGATACTATGTTTGTACTGTTCAGACGAACTATAAATGACTATTCTTGTTTCTACAACCCTGGTATTAAATATCATATAAACATAGATGGCAAATATTATCCAAGAGAAGAATATTCTACAGTTGAGGATATGAGGTCATACAACTTGATATTAGATGCTATGAACTTTAACAACAACTTCACAACAACCATTAACCCTGAAATGCAAAGTTCTATTATGCCATATGTGAAAGTATGGACTCATACAGGAGGTCAAAAAACTCAATATACAAATGGAGACCGTTCAAACTTTTGGCTTGGCATTCCATTTGCTGACTCAGAAGACTTTATGGTGGTATTTCAACTGTTGGTACTGTACAAATACAATATACTGGTGACAGAGACGGTCCAGATGAACTGAGAGCAAAGAAGTTTACAAAACCAATAGCACTTTTCACGGAAGATGCTCTTTTGAAGATTCGTTCGATGAAACCTGCTGGGGCTCCTCAGATTGGCATAACGACAGCTTCCATCGAGCAGATTTTGGCAGCAGGTCAGTAAGTTGTTCTTTGACACTTTTCTCACCATCGTAAATAGTTATGACACCTGTTTTGACATAATATTGTAAGATAAACTTACCTTTAGAAATATCTGTAAGTTTTGTTGTTATTATTTTGTCAACGTCAAGAACTTTCACCATTTCAGTTATACCAACTTTCTTTGCTTTATGAAAATATTTTGGTTCAGCAAAGACTGCTATTCTATAACATTTACCATTGTTTGTATAAAGAACTATTCTGTCAATGTATTTGTATTGTTTGTGTGTGTAAACTTTGTTCTGCTTCAATTCGAAGAGATACTCGAATACGTCCATCTTTTTATTCTAAGTAAAATGTCATTTCCGAAAAAATAGAAGCGTAAGTGTTTCAAAAGGTTTAATGGCGGTGGCAGATGTGAAGTTAAATTCACCAACTCAAACAAACAGTCAAAGTGTTATTGTCAATGTCAAAGACAGAGATGTTGAAGTGGGGAAACCATACGAAGACGAAGATGGTATAGCAATTGTTCCTGTAAAAGAACAACCAACATATCCTGAAGTTAGCAGAGACTTAAGTTCTGTTGCAGATATTCGAAACGACTACCAACAACTGAAAGACAAACTTCAAACTCAGGAGAAGATTTGTCAAGCTTTAGGTATAATGTTAAACTTGGTCGAACACAACCCTGTAAAAGTGAACTCATATGTCATTGCACCTCATGAAGTTTTGAAAGAACTATTGAAACTTTTGACAGAGGCAGACGATATAAACATCAAAGAAATAGAACCCGACATTAGTTGCTGTGGTGTTTCATATAATGTCATTGACAAGATATACGTTATGAAAGGAGGTGAAACGTTGAACTTAAAGTATAGTTTCCCAGACGTCATAAAAATATTTGACGACCACAACATTTCATTAAAATTTATTTGCTAAGTAAAAATGTCAAAACTTCTTGAAAGATGTTTGAAGAAAAATAATATAGACTTTATTTCATGTAAAGGACTTTACACACTTTTGAACGATATGAAAGACCCTGTTTTGTTTGTTCGTGTAGACAAAGGAAAGTTCTATGTCTTTACAAAATATTTGAACTTCTTAGACAGAGAACTTCAAGAAACGCCATGTGAAAGTTTAGATGAAGTTCTTCTCCACTTTCAGAAAAACTTTTAAATATATATAAATGGCAGAAGATATAATGGTTTATACTATTACGACTAAAAACCCTGAGTCATATAATTCTATAACAACAAACTTACAAAGTCCTCAAGGACGATATTGTAAACTAACCTTAAACACAATGACGACTAAAGCCTGTTTTGCTCTTTTGACACCAGAAGACTTTATTGTTGTGAATGGTAAAAAATACTCCTTTGAAGATACTTACTCAGATATACCACCAACAGGTTTTGTTGACTTATTTAATACTTTAAGGACGGGTGTAACATGTGCTGCAACTAGAGCAGGTTTCATTATGTTTGGATGTCCGACTGAGTTTACTATAAACGATATGAGCTATAATACAAAACTTATTTCTGGTTTTTTACTACAACAGTTTCCTATAACAGGAAAAGGTGTCATACAAGGAATGTCTATTCCATTGACATTAAGCACACCAATCTTATATATTGTTTCAAACTTAGGTTCAAAGTGTTATTCGAATGTCGACAGAAACTATTATGACCAAAAGATACTTATGCGTATAAACAATACTTTCTCTGCTGGTTTGCCTATTGTTCATTCGAATGCAGAATTTTCAACCTTAGTGAACTCAAACACTTTGGCAATATAACGTTGACATTAGTTGACGCAAACTTTGTTCCTGTAAAACTTTATGTCCTATGTATTTGTCAATGACGGCATAAAGTTTCGAATTGGAAGATGCAACTGGTGAAAGTATTGTATTACAAGAACAACTTCAACAACAAATAGCTCAAGAACAACAAATGCAACAAATGCAACAACAAAGTCAAGAATAAAAAAAATTTTTTTTTTATTTTTATAAAAATGTACAGAATAGATGTTTCAGATTTTTATGACTTCCAAGCATTCAGAAATATGTGTCCACTTAGAGACTATAACAAAGCAGTCGAGAATTTGAAACGTTTAGTCATTTATGTCGACTCTGCCCCAGAATGTTATGTTATGAAAGAATGGGATGTTGTCTTTAACAAACCTAAAGCAACAATAGTTTCAGAACAAGAATGTAGACAGAAACTTAAGAAAATAAAAGTTGTACAAGTTGGCATGAAGATGTTAGATGCTTGGGATATCTTATTGTCAAAGTTAGAAGATTTTTCAGTTCGAGGTATAAAGTTCTATACACCTTCTCCAAACTTCTTTCTATCTTCACTGGATATAAATATGAACAAGTAGAATGGAAAGAAATATTATAGAAGCTTGGTTAGACCATGTCAAAGAAATTATATGCAATGGAAACGAAAGAGTCTATGAGTATATCTTATGTTGGTTTGCAAACATCTTACAACATCCAAGTGCTAAGAATGAAAACTGCTCTCATTATAATTGGAAAACAAGGAACTGGTAAGAATACTTTCTTTACAGATATTTTGTTGCAAACTGTTAGAGGGCTATTCGAACCCGAATATGACAAACTTAGAAAACATCTGTGGCAAGTTTAACTCCTCAATAGAGAATATGAAACTTATAGTATGTAACGAACTTCAAAGTATAGATACAACAAAAGTTTTGAACTCAGATGCTTTGAAGAGTCTTATAACAGACAAAGTTGGAGTTGTTGAAAAGAAAATATAAAGACCAAAGAGTTTGTGAAAATGTTGCAAACTTCATTATGGTTTCAAACAATGCTGTTCCGATGAAGTTAGAAAGTTCTGACAGAAGATATGTAGTTGTCAGAACGTCAGATTCTCATATGCAAGATACAGAATATTTTGACGACTTAGCAGAAACTTTGACATCTGACTTTTACAACCACTTGTTCTCATATTTTATGACATTAGATATTTCAAAGTTCAATCCAAGACAAATTCCACATACCGAAGAGAGACAAACATTGTTAGAAGCAAACAAGAGTGTTTATGAACTGTTCATAGATGAAACTGACTTTGTGTCATTAGATGAAAGGTCATTGTACGATTCGTATAAACAATATTGTCAAGAATATGGTTATATGACAGCGTCTAAAACGAACATTTTGGCAAATGTCAAAAGTCTTTTAGACGTACAGAAAGGTGTATATACAAAGAAAAATTTTTATGAGTAAATTTTAAAAAAAATATTTTTTTTATCCGATAGAAAAAGATGGCAAAATTCATCTCAGTAAATAAGTACATGTCAGGACTTAAAGAAGAACTAGACCATTCACATATTGAATGTTTACTTCTACCATTTTGGAAAAGTCTTCATTCAGCAAAGTTTGGAACATCGAACCAGTTAAGTTTGCTATTGTGACTAAAAATGGTGCGAAATTTGAAGACTTAGACATAGAAGGTTTGTTAGCAGTCAAAGAAAGTTTTGACAGAAGGTTTTCAAACCTTAAAGAAGGCAAAGCATACAAACTTGTTATACCTTATGAACCAAAGAAGACAGACGACTATGAATATTATGAGTCTAAAGTTGTAGAAGTTCAAGGTAAATTGGGTAAAAAGATTTTAGAGTCTAAGCCAGTGTTTACTCCTAAAGAGGAAGAGAACATTGACATTGACCCAGAAATGTTCTAAAAATAAAATTTTATTTTTACATGTCAAATTTCTTTTTCTCTGGAACTGGTTCAGATTCTTTTTCTCTTCTTCTACTTTCTTTTCTTTTCTTTTCTTCTTTCTTCTTTTTCTGGTGGAGTTATGTCAAATTTGGCGCAACTATATTTATGTAAAAGTTCTTTGTCTTTAATAGCTCTTCTATTCTGTTTTCTATTTCATCTTCAAGAACAGCGCATGTGTCTCTTTGCATTCTAAGAAGTTTTGTTGGACTTCATCTCTCCAAGAGGCGTCATCTCTGTCAACAAGTCTGTCATTGACAAATTTTAAGACTTCTCTGCCTAATGTTTATGGTTCTTGTCATATTCCCAGAAACAGAACTTTAGAACAAATTCCCCTTTCTTGTTTACACTATGTAAGATTTTATGGTCGACAGATGTTTTGCTGTCAAAAAGCTTGTCTCGAATATAGATAGCGAAATCGCTAGACATTTTCTAAAAGATAAAAATTTTAATTTTTCTAAAAATATGTTAGAAAAAAAGTTTGCTGACATTGACAAGAAATTTGAGAATGTTTTAAACAAGAACAAGAGGAAGTTAGAAATGCTCAGATAAAACCCATACATGACAAGTTCTTATTTGCTCAGAATGGTATAACAGGTCTAATTGCACCACCTGGGTCGGGTAAGACTTTCACTTATCTTAAAATGGCTGCACAACAACAAGAACTAGATGAGAAGAACCCATTTTATGAGTTAGTTGTCCATTTGTAGTACTTCTGGTCAATTTGACCAAACCGTCAATTCGTTCAAAGATAGAATTCATACAATATCGAGTGATTTTGATCATTTTTTTTAACATATGAAGTAAAAAATGTATGATTCTTACGGTTTTTATTCTTACGTTTTTGAATAAATCAAGATTTAAAAAATTTTCAAAATTGTAAGACATTTAAAAAAAAAAAAAAAAAAAAAAAAAAAGGTAGTGGGGCTTCCAGGGGCTGCGCCCCTTCTAGCCCTGAAGATGTTTAGTATAAATGAAGTTTTTATTCGGTATATTCTGAATCTTGAATGTCTTGGAAATTTTCTTCTTCTTCGCTCTTCGAGGTGAGGATTTCTTCGACTTCTTCTTCTTCGCCATTGGAGCAACAAATCCTGCGATGAAAACTTTGTATATACCTTCTTGAGGAGTCTCTATGATGAAAGTCGTATTGTTGAGGAAATGGAACTCGACATCTTGAACAAATTGGCAACTGCTGTGTGTGAATTTTGCAATTGTGAGAGGCTTTCCTTTATAGCCCTTGGGAAAGCTTGAGATAGTTACTGTTCCTCCATATGGAACTCTGGCAGGAATATCTAAAGCAACAGTTGTTATAACGTGGAAATTGTCTTGAAATTCTGGTAAAGGTTCAATGCAGTATAGTCGTTTTGACTGGTTGTCTTTTGTGTAGAAATATAAATAGAATGACCTTTCACCATGTTCATTCAATTCTTCCAAATAATTGTATGAATTTGGATATAAACGGACAAATTCAGCAATTTTAACTTCTTGTAAATGCTTCTGCAAGTTCTTTGGAAAAAAAGTAATGAACTGGTCAATAGCTTGCAACGCTATGAGATTGGCAGTAACGGGTAAATATGAAGCAAACATGTCAACAAGTACGCCAGGGTCTTTGATTTCGTTTTCAAGAGGCTGAATGGCATCCATGACAGCTTGAAACATCTCGTTATAATCTCGATTGTCTTCTGAACCCCACTGTTCATTTAACTTATCTAACAATTCTAACTTTTCTTTGCGTATTTTCTACGAACTTTCTCTGAAAGAGGAGTGTCGCTATCTTGTGTGTCTTGAATTTGAGACTTAAATTGTTTGCTAAAGGCGAGATATCGTGTTTGCGACCTAGTGGTCATTGCAGAATGTGTTTCTGTATGTTCGATGGATGTGTTTCTGTATTTTCGGGTGGTTGTGTTTCTGTATGTTCGATTGGAATCTGATTGGTATGAACTTCTTCTGAAAATGCTTCTGTTCCGATAGTTGTTGTTGCCTGACCTGTTGGCTGAGCTGTTTCTTTGTGCAAATGCATATTGTCCAACAAATTGTCTTGAATTGTATGAGGAAGTTGTTTTGGTATTATAGGAGGTCGTAAGGGTTTTGAGAATGGTGAGACATAAGTTGTAGGAACTTTAACTGCAGAGGTAGTCGAAGAATTGTTTGCGACACTTGTTCTTCCTTCCATTATGAAAAATGAACCGTTTTTTTCGGACTACTCATAGAAAAGTTTAAAATAAACCGTTTTCGTCAACGGTAACCCCCTCTATTTTTTATTTTATTTAATATTACCGTTGGAAAACCGTTCCATCTCAAATATCGAATGAACTATAAACGTTTTTTGTTTTCTATATATACTTTTTTGTCAAACGGTAAAACTTTTTACACAACGGTTTTTGAGAGTCGTCGCCGTTGACTTTTTTGTAGAGCACTCAAATATTATAACTTTGTCCGACAAGTAAGGGTCTATCGTCGCTACAGGAAAAGTTACAGGCGTTCCAAGGAAGTATACTTTGAGAAGCCTTTTTCCCCTTATAGAATGAGATAGGACGGTTATTTTACAAAACTAACAACACTTTGACCGAGTAGTTTTTTGTGCTGAACAAAAAGTGTCATATAAACATCTGTCAAAAACCGCTTTTAACTTCACTAAAATGCCACGTAAGCTACGTAGAATATACGTAAGAGGAAGGGAGCATTGAAACATCCAATAGTAAAACTGACACCACACAAACAGTTGCAACAACAAATATGAATGACCCCACTATGTTGACAACAAATGTCAAGCAACCTATGCTTTTAAACCGAGTTATAGGTGCACAGAGTGGAGGTTTAGAAGAGCGGCACTTTTAGCGAAAATGGCAGGCTATGGTGGAGCTGCAGACGGAACAGCTTATAACCCTCAAAGTCAAATGAATTTGAGTTCACTCAAAAATCAAATAACAGATGTCAAAAAGTCAACATAGACATACAGAAACAAATAAGTGAAAACGAAAAGAAACTAGAATATGACAGACACACAAAGAAACTCAATGAGTTAAACGTAGAGAAAAGAAGAAAGAAGAACAACTGAAAGAACTAAGTACAGAGGAATATGCGAAAAAAGTGTCAGAAAGAAAAAGCAGCAGAAGTAGAAAAATGGAACAAAAAAGATGTCATGTTATAAATTTGAAAAACCATACTACTCAATATAAAGTTCTGAAAGATGAAGAAATAAAACAAAAAGCCCTGAAGACATATATGGATAGCGATGAGTATAAAAAAGAAGTTGAAGCAAATGTAAAGGCAGAAAAACTTTTACAGTTGCAAAACCAAACCGTACAGTATGAAAACTTAGCACAAGAAAGTAAAAATAACGACGCAGCCATGCAAAAGGCAATGAAAAGCGCAGAATATATAAAAGCTAATAATGACGGTTAGATGCCCAAGCCAACGCTAAAGCAGCCCAACTTATAGGGTCAATAAGGACAAAAATACAAGCGGATGAAGACAGTTCAAATGAAGCTTTAATGATGCTGACTTTAAGAACGCCTTCGAAGCTCTTCATAGTAAGGTGAAACTAGTGAACGACTTCTCATCTGGAAAGAAACTGAAGTCTGAAGGTTTCGACAACGAGTTAAGAGAAGTAGCACAAAATATGACGAAAATAACAGATGCAGCAACGAGACAGGCAGTTCAAAGTGCCTATGACGCCGTTAGAGCAACTGTTGTGGAAAGTCAAGAAAAGAGTTACAACAGACCAAAACAGACCTAGTAAATGCTTTCTAAAAACGAAAAGTCAGGTAGGACATTTAGCTGCAGATGGAACATATGTGCCAGCTGGTGAACTTAATACCAGCTGTGGAACTTATATACTGCTAGTGGAACTTATATACCACCAAACCTCCAAGAGAAGCACCTGCACCAGGACTACCTAAAACATTTACATCGTCACATGGACACAGACACAGGCATGCACCAAAACCAACACAACAACCAACAGTTCAAAACACTGCACCACAACCAACAGTCAAAACACTGCACCACAACCAACAGTTCAAAATCCAGCACCACAACCAACGTTCAAAACACTGCACCACAAACAACAGTTCAAAACACTGCACAGCAACAACCACAAACAGAGCAAGGACATAAAAGAAGTAGAGAACAAGGAAACCAAGAATTCTTAAAAATGCTTAAGGAAGACTATGGTACCCAGATACTCTTGACTTAGTGACAGATATAAAGAAGCTATTAGAAAGTTCAAGGAAGGAAATACTGACCCGAACCTATTTAGCTTTATGGTTCAGCACCAAATGGGATATAATTTCAAACCTGGAAAATACAAGCTCGCTAAGGGATATGATTTAATAGCATATCATCCAAATGACATGGATGAATTTACTCCGAGATATTTGGTGTCAGAGCTAAATGATAATTCAACTCTCTCATGAAACGCGTAAAAAATAGAGACGGAACGAAAGAAGAAAGGTTTATGAGTCCGGATGACTTAGATAGGGAACTTTTTAAAAACGGTCTCGGAATATATGAAATGCCAGCAGATGAGGTACAAGAAACTCCACAGGAAGAAGTTCAGATACAACCAGACATGGAAGAAATAGTTCAGCAACAACAGCTAGAAGAGCCTGAAGGAAACAAACAAGTCCCTCCTTTGGAAACTAACTTCACAGAACTAGATGAAGATTTGGAACAGCCGAAAAATCTTGACCCTCAACAAGAGTATGCGGAGAATATGGAATCTTTCCAAGAGTCTAAGAAAAATTCAGCTGACATAGTAGAAGAATATCGAAAAATGTTCGCCGACATACAAAAGACTCCAACATCAGATGAAAATATCCAGCATAGAATGGAAGTACTGAAAGATAATGTACACAAATACAACAATCCTTTTTACTTACGAGCATATAACGTTCAATCTTTGGATGAACTCGGTGAAATAAAAGGTTAAATTTCAACAAAACATATAGAAATGAAACATTGTTTAAAGTTCATTCAGAACCTAGCCAATATGGAAACAAACCTACTTTGTTTTTCTGCAGACGATGGAACTACAATGAGATGGCGTCATAAAGCTAATCCGGATAGGTGGTTCATTAACCTTACAACCACAATTCCAAGAAGTTGTAGACGCAATGGAAGTGAATGGTGAACCAGATGTAGCTGGTATTTTAGCGCGGCTTTAATGCCATTGAAAGATATGAAACATGCAGATATTTTGGACCAGTATGAAATGAACATGGCTGATGGAAATATAACACCTGACGTTCTAGAACATTTATCTCAAAGAACTACACAGAACCATAGAGATGGTATATTTGGTGAAGAGTTTAGAAAGAAAGTTAGGGAGAGAGAAGGAAGAGAACCTATTGTACATGACCTTGCAAACGAAAGTTTACAAAATGTCATAAAAACTTACTTTGCAGACAATGAACTGAGAAGGGATGAATATTTAAGAAAACTCAAATGGACAGTACCAAATGAAATGTTAGTATTGAAAAACATGTTCCTTGACAAAATAAAACCAACTACAGAAATAAATGACGAAAGACTGAAAGATTGGGTAAAAGCTTTCCCATTCACAAAAAGATATTGTTGGTAACATGGAAAGAAAACCAGAATGGCTACAAAAACATATATTTGGAAACGAGCTTATTCCATATGGACAAGCTATGATTTGAAGAGCTTGAACCGGAAACTCAGGAAAGAGTCATGCAAACAATAGCGAAGACTCAAATACAAACTATGACAAAATCTTTCTAGGATATAGGTTACCTGAGATGGGCGACCAGAGCCCAAAGGCAAAAAGGACATGGGAAATTTACAACATACTAGGTGAACATGAGGCAAAAGATGCAACAAAACTCAGTCAGGAAGAAAGTAAAGCTTGGTCGGAGTGGGTTCTATTATGACACATAAATCCAACTATTCTATATTTTTACCCATATAAAATGTACGCCGCTCAGAATATAACGCCAACAGTTTTGGATGCCATGAACGGAAATGTTTCCGAATGGTATAACGAATGCGACAATGCCATTAGAAGGTCAGAAATAGTCCTGAACTTACGAATATACAACTGCTGTTTCTTATGGAAACGTAGTGAGTTTGGAGAAGGTTCTTCAACAACAGTAGATATTGCAGCGACAGGTTTCACATTATTTCTATTGACAACTCATTCTTATACGTGGAACAAGACATTGAAATAAACCTTCTGCCAAGTTGTCTGACAAGAAAGGTTGCAATGGAATTTTCTATGTCGGATACCAATATGCTCCAGAAGTTTTCATGGGATATAAGATATATTCTAACTCTGACTTAGTCCAAACGGTAACATGGGCAAACTATGAATGGTTCGCTTTGAGAAACTCAGTAACAACCACAAGCTAGAGAACAAACAGACCAGTATGCAACTATTGAGAAAATAAGAAGACTTGACCCTAACGTTCCAGGAGTTTATGTTAACCTTTCTGTTCAGATGGAAATGCTGCCACTAAAGTAAAACTGAAACTGTAGAGTTCCTTTGTCATCTTTCCTCATCTTCAGGTTTTTAAGATACTGCCAAACTGGGCAGGAAAAATTTCTATCGAACTTACTCCAAGCAAAAATAACTTAGTCATTGCACCAACACAAGACCCATTCACTCTTACTGTAGCTGAGAACTGTGGAGCCAAGTTCTGTGACTTTTGCAAAGATAAGGTTGACTTAGACTTTGGTTTCTCAAACTTCAACACTGAAGTAAACTATTATTTCAATGCTGCTGGAACTGCTTGGGACCCAGTTAAGTTCACATATGCGAAAAGTTTGAATGCAAGAGAATAGAAAGCAGACTTGCAGTCTATATGTTGGACCCAGATATTTCAAAAGCTTTAGCTGCCAAATATATTGCAGTCCACTTATGTTCCCTATACACCAAATATCTGTCAAAGACTTTGCAGGTGAAGTTGGAAAACCAAAGTGCTGACCCAGGTGCAAGAACAGATATTGCTTTAACAACTGCAATGAAACATGCAGATACTATGTTTGTACTGTTCAGACGAACTATAAATGACTATTCTTGTTTCTAACAACCCTGGTATTAAATTTATATAAACATAGATGGCAAATATTATCCAAGAGAAGAATATTCTACAGTTGAGGATATGAGGTCATACAACTTGACATTAGATGCTATGAACTTTAACAACAACTTCACAACAACCATTAACCTGAAATGCAAAGTTCTATTATGCCATATGTGAAAGTATGGACTCATACAGGAGGTCAAAAAACTCAAATATACAAATGGAGACCGTTCAAACTTTTGGCTTGGCATTCCATTTGCTGACTCAGAAGACTTTATGGGTGGTATTTCAACTGTTGGTACAGTTTCAAATACAATATACTGGGTGACAGAGACGGTCCAGATGAATTGAAACAAAGAAGTTTACAAAACCAATAGCACTTTTCACGGAAGATGCTCTTTTGAAGATTCGTTCGATGAAACCTGCTGGGGCTCCTCAGATTGGTATAACGACAGCTTCCATCGAGCAGATTTTGGCAGCAGAGTCAGTAAGTTGTTCTTGAACTGACTTCTCTCCGTCAAATATTGACAGTACGCCAGTTTTGACTAATATTGTATTATAAACTTTCCTTAGTATATCGGTCAGTTTTTGAAGTTATATTTTTGTCAACGTCAAGAACTTTCACCATCTCGGTTATACCAACTTTCTTTGCTTTATGAAAATATTTAGGTTCAGCAAAGACTGCTATTCTATAACATTTTCCATTGTTTGTGTAAAGAACTATTCTGTCAATGTATTTGTATTGTTTGTGAGTATAAACCTTGTTTTGCTTCAATTCGAAAGATATCCGAATACGTCCATCTTTTTATTCTAAATAAAATGTCATTTCCGAAAAATAGAAGCATAAGTGTTTCAAAAGGTTTAATGGCGGTGGCAGATGTGAAGTTAAATTCACCAACTCAAACAAACAGTCAAAGTGTTGTTGTCAATGTCAAAGACAGAGATGTTGAAGTGGGGAAACCATACGAGGCGAAGATGGTATAACAATTGTTCCTGTAAAAGAACAACCAACATTCCTGAAGTTAGCAGAGACTTAAGTTCTGTTGCAGATATTCGAAATTACTACATGCAACTGAAAGATAAGCTTAAAACTCAGGAGAAGATTTGTCTAAGCTTTAGGTATAATGTTAAACTTGGTCGAACACAACCTGTAAAAGTGAACTCATATGTCATCGCACCTCGTGAAATTTTGAAAGAACTATTGAAACTTTTGACAGAGGCAGACGATATAAACATCAAAGAAATAGAACCCGACATTGCTTGCTGTGGTGTTTCATATAATATCATGACAAATATACGTTATGAAAGGAGGTGAAACTGTATGAACTTAAATATAGTTCCCAGACGTTTATAAAAATATTTGACGACCACAACATTTCATTAAATTTATTGCTAAGTAAATGGCAGAAGACATAGTGGTTTTATACTATTACGACTAAAAACCCTGAGTCATATAATTCATAAAACAAAACTTACAAAGTCCTCAAGGACGATATTGTAAACTACCTTAAACACGATGACGACTAAAGCCTGTTTTGCCTCTTTTGACACCAGAAGAATTTATTGTTTGATAAGGTAAAAAATACTTCTTTGAAGATATACTCTATCAGATATACCACCAACAGGTTTGTTGACTTATTAATACTTTAAGGACGGATGTAACATGTGCTGCAACTAGAGCAGTTTCATTATGTTTGGATGTCCGACTGAGTTTAGTATAAACGATATGAGCTATAATACAAAACTTATATCTGGTTTTTACTACCAACAGTTTCCTATAACAGGAAAGGTGTCATACAAGGTCTATCCGTTCATTGACTTTAAGTACACCTATTTTATATATTGTTTCAAACTTAGGTTCAAAGTGCTATTCGAATATCGACAGAAACTACTATGACCAAAAGATACTCATGCGTATAACAACACATTCTCTGGTGGTTTGCCTATTGTTCATTCGAATGCAGGAGTTTTCAGCTTTAGTAAACTCAAACACTTTAGCAAACATAAACTACCTTAGTCGACGCAAACTTTGTTCCTGTAAAACTTTTATGTCCTATGTATTTGTCAATGACGGCAGAAGTGTTTCGAATTGGAAGATGCAACTGGTGAAAGTATTGTATTACAAGAACAACTTCAACAACAAATAGCCAAGAACAACAAATGCAACAAATGGACAATGCAACAATAGCTCAAGAATAAAAAAATAATATTTTTTTTATTTTTAATAAAATTGTCCCAATCTCTCAAGTATAACAATTGGTAAAAAAGTTGAGTCAATTGGAGAAAGTGCTTTTTCTGGTTGTTATAGCTTAACTAATATTACAATCAAAACAACAAAAAATATCACCGAATCAATCGCAGTTAATGCATTTGATGGCTGCTTAGTTTCTTATTTATTTTATGAAACTACAGAATTCACATTAATCAGTTTTGATGGATTCCAAAATAAAGTTCAAGCAATTAAATTTAACATTTCAAATTCAAAATCAATTAGAAAAATTCAAGAAATAACATCATTGCCATCTTTGTCTCATTTTACAAAATTAAAATATATCATAATCCAAAATATAAATGATTTAACAATCCCAGAATCTTTTGCTAAAGGAGATGATATTGAAATCTTTATTGCCAACAATATAAAGTATATCGATCCATATGCATTCAAAGATTGTTCTATTAGCAAATTCACATATCTTGGAACAGACAAACTTGAAGGAAATTTCCTTAAAAACGCCAAATCGTGCCAAGAAGTAATAACATCTTCAGAGTATAATTATAATAAAATTGGCGGAAAAGCAATTAATCTCAAATTTAATAAAGTAACTGGTAAATACGAAAAACCAAATAATAATATCGGTAAAATAATAGGCATTGTTGTGGGAGTGTTAGCTGCTCTAATTATTATAGGAGTTATTGGCTTCATTATATACAAGAGAAAATCTGCAAAGAAAGCTGACAATTCAAATATTGATGAAGAAGAAAACAATATTGTCGCGGAAAATCCATAAATTGAATGATCATACTTATATATTATATTTAGTAAAATTTTTAATTTTAGTTTTTTTCTAAATATACATAAAATATGAAATTCTAATACAACCATTATATCATACATGAAGTGTATTATAATAACACACTTTGGGTTTGAAACATTTTCTTTCATCTACTTTTGGGACAAATGAACTATATTACCACACAAATACCGTAAAATGGAGTTTTGAAGTAAATATAGTTCTTTTATCCTAATTGATTGTTTAGAATTCTAAATTGTTAACAAATATGATTTGTGTTATTAATAATATATAATCAATTTGGATTATAAATACCTTTAATCATACAAGTGGTATATATGATGAAATAATGATTTGTTACTGATCATATATTGAATCAACTAGAGTGAAAACTAGATGCATTACTTTCCTCATCTATTGATAACCTCAATTAGTTTGAAGATCGATCCCAATAATTCCCAAGATTATGGGAAACTGAACAGGTGGAGAAATGCTATTATTGATAATATAAACAAACAAAATTTTATTAAATAAAACAAGTTACAATTCATCAAATTGAGGATTATTTTCATTAGATGAAGATGTTTCATTAGTTCCAAGAACTTTCTGCAAATATTTTTTGAGTTTTTCTTTTTCAATTAAAGGAAAACTCTGAGATCTGTAAACTAACTTCATTAATTCCTGAGAAACAGCCTTTCTATCGAAATCTGGCTCTTTAACACTCAACTTCTTAGAGCCACAAATATTCACAAACCTAATTAAACTTTCACGATTGAAACCTTCTCTGAGAGAGTCATCATCACGCTTATTACGCATGGGAAAGATCCTTACATGAGGGACTCCTTCCATAAACGGAAATCCCCCTTCACAGCTATTTTTTGTGATATCAATATATCCAAATTTGAGAAAATCTTCATTTGAACACTCAGAAGCAAAGTTTTGGAATACAGGGAAGAAGTTTGCACAATGTTCGCAGCCTTCTCTTGTATACAAAACAATGACATCTTTTTCTTCATCATTTATGAAGTTTTTGTAGGTTTTTCCAACAATTTTCTGCAGAGTATTGTTTATTTCTGGTATAGGTTCTGATGCAAAGACGGGTTTGAGTTTTTCATTTCTGATATCTTCCAAAATTTCTTTAAATCGAGATATATACTCGGTAGAATTAAATTGTTTTGCGAGAAAATCCTTTGTAAAGTAATTGGAAGTCTCGTAATAATAGTTTTGTTTCCAATTAAAAATAACAATGTTTTTTCCTCTTTGTAATCGATAATGAAGGGTCTGTTCTGCATAATTAGTGAATCTTGGGCCAAGGTATCCAACAACAAACTCTTCATACAAAAGACCAATTTCATAAAGCGTTTCTTTCATTTCTGGAGAATATCTGTTTGAAGAAATGGCAACAAAGGTCTTATCTTCATCCATTATGTCGGAATATCCGATTTTTCTACAAATAGGAATAGAATTTCTTAGAAAACTGGAGTGTGGTAGAATTTACGAAAAAGTGACACTTAACCTTAAATTTTCAAACACTATTTTTTGATTGTATTTTGTTATTTATATATGTATATATTTATATATGTATATATTTATATATGTATATATTTATATATGTATATATTTATATATGTATATATTTATATATGTATATATTAGTAGTATATAATGCGGGTTTTGTGACTTTTTTTGTAAACGTAAGAATTCATACAATATCGAGTGATTTTGTATCATTTTTTTTAACATATGAAGTAAAAAATGTATGATTCTTACGGTTTTTATTCTTACGTTTTTGAATAAATCAAGATTTAAAAAATTTTCAAAATTGTAAGACATTTAAAAAAAAAAAAAAAAAAAAAAAAAAAAGGTAGTGGGGCTTCCAGGGGCTGCGCCCCTTCTAGCCCTGAAGATGTTTAGTATAAATGAAGTTTTTATTCGGTATATTCTGAATCTTGAATGTCTTGGAAATTTTCTTCTTCTTCGCTCTCTGAGGTGAGGATTTCTTCGACTTCTTCTTCTTCGCCATTGGGAGCAACAAATCCTGCGATGAAAACTTTGTATATACCTTCTTGAGGAGTCTCTATGATGAAAGTCGTATTGTTGAGGAAATGGAACTCGACATCTTGAACAAATTGGCAACTGCTGTGTGTGAATTTTGCAATTGTGAGAGGCTTTCCTTTATAGCCCTTGGGAAAGCTTGAGATAGTTACTGTTCCTCCATATGGAACTCTGGCAGGAATATCTAAAGCAACAGTTGTTATAACGTGGAAATTGTCTTGAAATTCTGGTAAAGGTTCAATGCAGTATAGTCGTTTTGACTGGTTGTCTTTTGTGTAGAAATATAAATAGAATGACCTTTCACCATGTTCATTCAATTCTTCCAAATAATTGTATGAATTTGGATATAAACGGACAAATTCAGCAATTTTAACTTCTTGTAAATGCTTCTGCAAGTTCTTTGGAAACAAGTGAATGAACTGGTCAATAGCTTGCAACGCTATGAGATTGGCAGTAACGGGTAAATATGAAGCAAACATGTCAACAAGTACGCCAGGGTCTTTGATTTCGTTTTCAAGAGGCTGAATGGCATCCATGACAGCTTGAAACATCTCGTTATAATCTCGATTGTCTTCTGAACCCCACTGTTCATTTAACTTATCTAACAATTCTAACCTTTTCTTTGCGTATTTTCTACGAACTTTCTCTGAAAGAGGAGTGTCGCTATCTTGTGTGTCTTGAATTTGAGACTTAAATTGTTTGCTAAAGGCGAGATATCGTGTTTGCGACCTAGTGGTCATTGCAGAATGTGTTTCTGTATGTTCGATTGGATGTGTTTCTGTATTTTCGGGTGGTTGTGTTTCTGTATGTTCGATTGGAGTCTGATTGGTATGAACTTCTTCTGAAAATGCTTCTGTTCCGATAGTTGTTGTTGCCTGACCTGTTGGCTGAGCTGTTTCTTTGTGCAAATGCATATTGTCCAACAATTGTCTTGAATTGTATGAGGAAGTTGCTTTGGTATTATAGGAGGTCGTAAGGGTTTTGAGAATGGTGAGACATAAGTTGTAGGAACTTTAACTGCAGAGGTAGTCGACGAATTGTTTGCGACACTTTTTCTTCCTTCCATTATGAAAAATGAACTGTTTTTTTCGGACTACTCATAGAAAAGTTTAAAATAAACCGTTTTCGTCAACGGTAACCCCTCTATTTTTTTATTTTATTTAATAGTTACCGTTGGCAAACCGTTCCATCTCAAATATTGAATGAACTATAAACGTTTTTTGTTTTCTATATATACTTTTTTGTCCAACGGTAAAACTTTTTACACAACGGTTTTTGAGAGTCGTCGCCGTTGACTTTTTTGTAGAGCACTCAAAATAGTATAACTTTGTCCGGACAAGTAAGGGTCTATCGTCGCTACAGGAAAAGTTACAGGCGTTCCAAGGAAGTATACTTTGAGAAGCCTTTTCCCCTTATAGAATGAGATAGGACGGTTATTTTACAAAACTGACAACACTTTGACCGAGTAGTTTTTTGTGCTGAACAAAAAGTGTCATATAAACATCTGTCAAAAACCGCTTTTTAACTTCACTTAAAATGCCACGTAAGCTACGTAAGAATATACGTAAGAGGAAGGGAGCATTGAAACATCCAATAGTAAAACTGACACCACAACAACAGTTGCAACAACAAATGATGAATGACCCCACTATGTTGCAACAAATGTCAAGCAACCCTATGCTTTTAAACCGAGTTATTGGTGCACAGAGTGGAGGTTTAAGAGCGGCACTTTTAGCGAAAATGGCAGGCTATGGTGGAGCTGCAGACGGAACAGCTTATAACCCTCAAAGTCAAATGAATTTGAGTTCACTCAAAAATCAAATAACAGATGTCAAAAAGTCAAACATAGACATACAGAAACAAATAAGTGAAAACGAAAAGAAACTAGAATATGACAGACACACAAAGAAACTCAATGAGTTAAACGTAGAGAAAAAGAAGAAAGAAGAACAACTGAAAGAACTAAGTACAGAGGAATATGCGAAAAAAGTGTCAGAAAAAGCAGCAGAAGTAGCAAAAATGGAACAAGATGTTATAAATTTGAAAAACCATACTACTCAATATAAAGTACTGAAAGATGAAGAATAAAACAAAAAGCCCTGAAGACATATATGGATAGCGATGAGTATAAAAAAGAAGTTGAAGCAAATGTAAAGGCAGAAAAACTTTTACAGTTGCAAAACCAAACCGTACAGTATGAAAACTTAGCACAAGAAAGTAAAAATAACGACGCAGCCATGCAAAAGGCAATGAAAAGCGCAGAATATATAAAAGCTAATAATGACTGGTTAGATGCCCAAGCCAACGCTAAAGCAGCCCAACTTATAGGGTCAATAAGGACAAAAATACAAGCGGATGAAGACAGTTCAAATGAAGCTTTAATGAATGCTGACTTTAAGAACGCCTTCGAAGCTCTTCATAGTAAGGTGAAACTAGTGAACGACTTCTCATCTGGAAAGAAACTGAAGTCTGAAGGTTTCGACAAAGAGTTAAGAGAAGTAGCACAAAATATGACGAAAATAACAGATGCAGCAACGAGACAGGCAGTTCAAAGTGCCTATGACGCCGTTAGAGCAACTGTTGTGGAAAGTCAAGAAAAAGAGTTACAACAGACCAAAACAGACCTAGTAAATGCTTTCTTAAAAACGAAAAGTCAGGTAGGACATTATGCTGCAGATGGAACATATGTGCCAGCTGGTGGAACTTATATACCAGCTGGTGGAACTTATATACTAGCTAGTGGAACTTATATACCACCAAACCCTCCAAGAGAAGCACCTGCACCAGGACTACCTAAAACATTTACATCGTCACATGGACACAGACACAGGCATGCACCAAAACCAACACAACAACCAACAGTTCAAAACACTGCACCACAACCAACAGTTCAAAACACTGCACCACAACCAAGTTCAAAATCCAGCACCACAACCAACAGTTCAAAACACTGCACCACAACCAACAGTTCAAAACACTGCACAGCAACAACCACAAACAGAGCAAGGACATAAAAGAAGTAGAGAACAAGGAAACCAAGAATTCTTAAAAATGCTTAAGGAAGAATGGTTACCCAGATACTCTTGACTTTAGTGACAGATATAAAGAAGCTATTAGAAAGTTCAAGGAAGGAAATACTGACCCGAACCTATTTAGCTTTATGGTTCAGCACCAAATGGGATATAATTTCAAACCTGGAAAATACAAGCTCGCTAAGGGATATGATTTAATAGCATATCATCCAAATGACATGATGAATTTACTCCGAGATATTTGGTGTCAGAGCTAAATGATAATTCAACTCTCTTCATGAAACGCGTAAAAAATAGAGACGGAACGAAAGAAGAAAGGTTTATGAGTCCGGATGACTTAGATAGGGAACTTTTAAAAACGGTCTCGGAATATATGAAATGCCAGCAGATGAGGTACAAGAAACTCCACAGGAAGAAGTTCAGATACAACCAGACATGGAAGAAATAGTTCAGCAACAACAGCTAGAAGAGCCTGAAGGAAACGAACAAGTCCCTCCTTTGGAAACTAACTTCACAGAACTAGATGAAGATTTGGAACAGCCGAAAAATCTTGACCCTCAACAAGAGTATGCGGAGAATATGGAATCTTTCCAAGAGTCTAAGAAAAATTCGCTGACATAGTAGAAGAATATCGAAAAATGTTCGCCGACATACAAAAGACTCCAACATCAGATGAAAATATTCAGCATAGAATGGAAGTACTGAAAGAAATGTACACAAATACAACAATCCTTTTTACTTACGAGCATATAACGTTCAATCTTTGGATGAACTCGGTGAAAATAAAAGGTTAAATTTCAACAAAACATATAGAAATGAAACATTGTTTAAAGTTCATTCAGAACCTAGCCAATATGGAAACAAACCTACTTTTGTTTCTGCAGACGATGGAACTACAATGAGATGGGGTCATAAAGCTAATCCGGATAGGTGGTTCATAAACTTACAACCACAATTCCAAGAAGTTGTAGACGCAATGGAAGTGAATGGTGAACCAGATATAGCTGGTATTTTAAGCGCGGCTTTAATGCCATTGAAAGATATGAAACATGCAGATATTTTGGACCAGTATGAAATGAACATGGCTGATGGAAATATAACACCTGACGTTCTAGAACATTTATCTCAAAGAACTACACAGAACCATAGAGATGGTATATTTGGTGAAGAGTTTAGAAAGAAAGTTAGGGAGAGAGAAGGAAGAGAACCTATTGTACATGACCTTGCAAACGAAAGTTTACAAAATGTCATAAAAACTTACTTTGCAGACAATGAACTGAGAAGGGATGAATATTTAAGAAAACTCAAATGGACAGTACCAAATGAAATGTTAGTATTGAAAAACATGTTCCTTGACAAAATAAAACCAACTACAGAAATAAATGACGAAAGACTGAAAGATTGGGTAAAAGCTTTCCCATTCACAAAAGATATTGTTGGTAACATGGAAAGAAAACCAGAATGGCTACAAAAACATATATTTGGAAACGAGCTTATTCCATATGGACAAGCTATATTTGAAGAGCTTGAACCGGAAACTCAGGAAAGAGTCATGCAAACAATAAGCGAAGACTCAAATACAAACTATGACAAAATCTTTCTAGGATATAGGTTACCTGAGATGGGCGACCAGAGCCCAAAGGCAAAAAGGACATGGGAAATTTACAACATACTAGGTGAACATGAGGCAAAGATGCAACAAAACTCAGTCAGGAAGAAAGTAAAGCTTGGTCGGAGTGGGTTCTATTATGACACATAAATCCAACTATTCTATATTTTTACCCATATAAAATGTACGCCGCTCAGAATATAACGCCAACAGTTTTGGATGCCATGAACGGAAATGTTTCCGAATGGTATAACGAATGCGACAATGCCATTAGAAGGTCAGAAATAGTTCCTGGAACTTACGAATATACAACTGCTGTTTCTTATGGAAACGTAGGTGAGTTTGGAGAAGGTTCTTCAACAACAGTAGATATTGCTTGCGACAGGTTTCACATATTTCTATTGACAACTCATTCTTATACGTGGAACAAGACATTGAAATAAAACCTTCTGCCAAGTTGTCTGACAAGAAAGGTTGCAATGGAATTTTCTATGTCGGATACCAATATGCTCCAGAAGTTTTCATGGGATATAAGATATATTCTAACTCTGACTTAGTCCAAACGGTAACATGGGCAAACTATGAATGGTTCGCTTTGAGAAACTCAGTACAACCACAAGCTAGAGAACAAACAGACCAGTATGCAACTATTGAGAAAATAAGAAGACTTGACCCTAACGTTCCAGGAGTTTATGTTAACCTTTCTGGTTCAGATGGAAATGCTGCCACTAAAGTAAAACTGAAACTTAGAGTTCCTTTGTCATCTTTCCTCATCTTCAGGTTTTTAAGATACTTGCCAAACTGGGCAGGAAAAATTTCTATCGAACTTACTCCAAGCAAAAATAACTTAGTCATTGCACCAACACAAGACCCATTCACTCTTACTGTAGCTGGAACTGGTGGAGCCAAGTTCTGTGACTTTTGCAAAGAAAGTTGACTTAGACTTTGGTTTCTCAAACTTCAACACTGAAGTAAACTATTATTTCAATGCTGCTGGAACTGCTTGGGACCCAGTTAAGTTCACATGCGAAAAGTTTGAATGCAAGAGAATAGAAAGCAGACTTGCAGTCTATATGTTGGACCCAGATATTTCAAATGCTTTAGCTGCCAAATATATTGCAGTTCCACTTATGTTCCCTATACACCAAATATCTGTCAAAGACTTTGCAGGTGAAGTTGGAAACCAAAGTGCTGACCCAGGTGCAAGAACAGATATTGCTTTAACAACTGCAATGAAACATGCAGATACTATGTTTGTACTGTTCAGACGAACTATAAATGACTATTCTTGTTTCTACAACCCTGGTATTAAATATCATATAAACATAGATGGCAAATATTATCCAAGAGAAGAATATTCTACAGTTGAGGATATGAGGTCATACAACTTGACATTAGATGCTATGAACTTTAACAACAACTTCACAACAACCATTAACCCTGAAATGCAAAGTTCTATTATGCCATATGTGAAAGTATGGACTCATACAGGAGGTCAAAAAACTCAATATACAAATGGAGACCGTTCAAACTTTTGGCTTGGCATTCCATTTGCTGACTCAGAAGACTTTATGGGTGGTATTTCAACTGTTGGTACAGTTCAAATACAATATACTGGTGACAGAGACGGTCCAGATGAATTGAAAGCAAAGAAGTTTACAAAACCAATAGCACTTTTCACGGAAGATGCTCTTTTGAAGATTCGTTCGATGAAACCTGCTGGGGCTCCTCAGATTGGTATAACGACAGCTTCCATCGAGCAGATTTTGGCAGCAGGTCAGTAAGTTGTTCTTGAACTGACTTCTCTCCGTCAAATATTGACAGTACGCCAGTTTTGACATAAATTGT
The DNA here is from genome assembly GCF_026262505.1 of Trichomonas vaginalis G3. Taxonomy (NCBI): domain Eukaryota; phylum Parabasalia; order Trichomonadida; family Trichomonadidae; genus Trichomonas; species Trichomonas vaginalis. Next base: position 34,272,768 of record NC_067207.1, read on the forward strand.
ATTATAAACTTTCCTTTAGAAATATCGGTCAGTTTTGAAGTTATATTTTTGTCAACTCAAGAACTTTCACCATCTCGGTTATACCAACTTTCTTTGCTTTATGAAAATATTTAGGTTCAGCAAAGACTGCTATTCTATAACATTTTCCATTGTTTGTGTAAAGAACTATTCTGTCAATGTATTTGTATTGTTTGTGTGTATAAACTTGTTTTGCTTCAATTCGAAGAGATATCCGAATACGTCCATCTTTTTATTCTAAATAAAATGTCATTTCCGAAAAATAGAAGCATAAGTGTTTCAAAAGGTTTAATGGCGGTGGCAGATGTGAAGTTAAATTCACCAACTCAAACAAACAGTCAAAGTGTTGTTGTCAATGTCAAAGACAGAGATGTTGAAGTGGGGAAACCATACGAGGACGAAGATGGTATAACAATTGTTCCTGTAAAAGAACAACCAACATATCCTGAAGTTAGCAGAGACTTAAGTTCTGTTGCAGATATTCGAAATTACTACATGCAACTGAAAGATAAGCTTAAAACTCAGGAGAAGATTTGTCAAGCTTTAGGTATAATGTTAAACTTGGTCGAACACAACCCTGTAAAAGTGAACTCATATGTCATCGCACCTCGTGAAATTTTGAAAGAACTATTGAAACTTTTGACAGAGGCAGACGATATAAACATCAAAGAAATAGAACCCGACATTGTTGCTGTGGTGTTTCATATAATGTCATTGACAAGATATACGTTATGAAAGGAGGTGAAACGTTGAACTTAAAATATAGTTTCCCAGACGTTATAAAAATATTTGACGACCACAACATTTCATTAAAATTTATTGCTAAGTAAATGGCAGAAGACATAATGGTTTATACTATTACGACTAAAAACCCTGAGTCATATAATTCTATAACAACAAACTTACAAAGTCCTCAAGGACGATATTGTAAACTGAACCTTAAACACGATGACGACTAAAGCCTGTTTTGCTCTTTTGACACCAGAAGACTTTATTGTTGTGAATGGTAAAAAATACTTCTTTGAAGATACTTACTCAGATATACCACCAACAGGTTTTGTTGACTTATTTAATACTTTAAGGACGGATGTAACATGTGCTGCAACTAGAGCAGGTTTCATTATGTTTGGATGTCCGACTGAGTTTACTATAAACGATATGAGCTATAATACAAAACTTATATCTGGTTTTACTACCAACAGTTTCCTATAACAGGAAAAGGTGTCATACAAGGTCTATTTCCATTGACTTTAAGTACACACTATTTATATATTGTTTCAAACTTAGGTTCAAAGTGCTATTCGAATGTCGACAGAAACTACTATGACCAAAAGATACTCATGCGTATAAACAACACTTCTCTGCTGGTTTGCCTATTGTTCATTCGAATGCAGAGTTTTCAGCTTAGTAACTCAAACACTTTGCAAACATAAACTTGACATTAGTTGACGCAAACTTTGTTCCTGTAAAACTTTTATGTCCTATGTATTTGTCAATGACGGCAGAAAGTTTCGAATTGGAAGATGCAACTGGTGAAAGTATTGTATTACAAGAACAACTTCAACAACAAATAGCTCAAGAACAACAAATGCAAAAATGAACAAATGCAACAAAAGTCAAGAATAAAAAAATAATATTTTTTTATTTTTATAAAAATGTACAGAATAGATGTTTCAGATTTTTATGACTTCCAAGCATTCAGAAATATGTGTCCATTTCGAGACTATAACAAAGCAGTCGAGAATTTGAAACGTTTAGTCATTTATGTTGACTCTGCCCCAGAATGTTATGTTATGAAAGAATGGGATGTTGTCTTTAACAAACCAAGAGCAACAATAGTGTTCAGAACAAGAATGTAGACAGAAACTTAAGAAAATAAAAGTTGTACAAGTTGGAATGAAGATGTTAGATGCTTGGGATATCTTATTGTCAAAGTTAGAAGATTTTTCAGTTCGAGGTATAAAGTTCTATACACCTTCTCCAAACTTCTATTCTATCTTCACTGGATATAAATACGAACAAGTAGAATGGAAAGAAGTATTATAGAAGCTTGGTTAGACCATGTCAAAGAAATTATATGCAATGGAAACGAAAAGGTTTATGAGTATATCTTATGTTGGTTTGCAAATATCTTACAACATCCAAGTGCTAAAAATGAAACTGCTCTCATTATAATTGGAAAACAAGGAACAGGTAAGAAACTTTCTTTACAGATATTTTGTGCAAACTGTTAGAAGGTTATTCGAACCCTAATATGACAAACTTAGAAAACATCTGCGGTAAATTTAACTCTTCAATAGAGAATATGAAACTTATAGTTTGCAATGAACTTCAAAGTATAGATACAACAAAAGTTTTGAACTCAGATGCTTTGAAGAGTCTTATAACAGATAAAGTTGGAGTTGTTGAAAGAAAGTATAAAGACCAAAGAGTTTGTGAAAATGTTGCAAACTTCATTATGGTTTCAAACAATGCTGTTCCGATGAAGTTAGAAAGTTCTGACAGAAGATATGTAGTTGTCAGAACGTCAGAAGCTCATATGCAAGATACAGAATATTTTGACGACTTAGCAGAAACTTTGACATCTGACTTTTACAACCACTTGTTCTCATACTTTATGACATTAGATATTTCTAAGTTCAATCCAAGACAAATTCCACATACCGAAGAGAGACAAACAATGTTAGAAGCAAACAAGAGTGTTTATGAACTGTTCGTAGATGAAACTGACTTTGTGTCATTAGATGAAAGGTCATTGTACGATTCGTATAAACAATATTGTCAAGAATATGGTTATATGGCAGCGTCTAAACGTACATTCTTGGCAAACGTCAAAAATCTTTTAGACATACAGAATGGTGTATATACAAAGAAAAATTTTTCTGAGTAAATTTTTAAAAAAAAATATTTTTTTATCCGATAGAAAAGATGACGAAATTCATCTCAGTAAACAAGTACATGACAGAAGTCAAAGATAAGTTAGCTCCATTCGCATATTTGAATGTTTACTTCTACCATTTTGAAAAAGTCTACATTTGACAAAGTTTGGAACATCGAACCAGTTAAGTTTGCTATTGTTAGAAAAATGGTGCAAATTTGAAGACTTAGACATAGAAGGTTTGTTGACAGTCAAAGAAAATTTTGACAGAAAGGTTCTCAAAACTTAAGAAGGCAAAGCATACAAACTTGTTATACCTTATGAACCAAAGAAAGCAGACGACTATGAATATTATGAGTCTAAGATAGTTGAAGTTCAAGGTAAATTGGGTAAAAAGATTTTAGAGTCTAAGCCAGTGTTTGCCCTAAAGAGGAAGAGAACATTGACATTGACCCAGAAATGTTCTAAAAATAAAATTTTATTTTTACATGTCAATTCTTCTCTGGAATTGGCTCTGGTTCTTTCTTCTCTTCTTCTACTTTCTTTTCTTTCTTTTCTCTCTTCTCTCTTTTCTCTCTGGTGGAGTTATGTCAAACTTCTCAGAACCATATTTTTGTAAAAGTTCTTTGTCCTTTAATAGCTCTTCTATTCTGTTTTCTATTTCATCTTCAAGAACAGCGCATGTGTCTTCTTTGCATTCTAAGAACTTTTGTTGGACTTCATCTTTCCAATCGGCGTCATCTCTGTCAACAAGTCTGTCATTGACAAATTTTAAGACTGCTCTTTGTAATGTTTTATGGTTCTTGTCATATTCCCAGAAACAGAACTTTAGAACAAATTCACCTTTCTTGTTTACACTATGTAAGATTTTATGGTCGACAGATGTTTTGCTGTCGAAAAGTTTGTCTCGAATATAGATAGCGAAATCGCTAGACATTTTCTAAAAGATAAAAATTTTAATTTTTCTAAAAATATGTTAGAAAAAAAGTTTGCTGACATTGACAAGAAATTTGAGAATGTTTTAAACAAGAACAAGAGAAGTTAGAAAATGCTCAGATAAAGCCTATACATGACAAGTTCTTATTTGCTCAGAATGGTATAACAGGTCTAATTGCACCACCTGGGTCGGGTAAGACTTTCACTTATCTTAAAATGGCTGCACAACAACAAGAACTAGATGAGAAAAACCCATTCTATGAGTTAGTTGTCATTTGTTCGACTTCTGGTCAATTTGACCAAACCGTCAATTCGTTCAAAGATATTATAAAGAAGTCTAAGTTAGTATGTATAAAGGATACTGAGTTGTTAGATTGGATAAAGAAGTACCAAAGAAGAGTTTTGAAGTATAATGCTATAAATGAGTATATAAATTCTAAGTTCAAAGACCCAAATGAGGAAATGCAGAGAATATTAGAGAAGAAACACTTCAGAAACAAACAGAAAGAGATAGAATACATTTCGAAGAAATTGCAATCTTACGATTGGAAGACTTACCCTACAGATGTCTTCTTATCTTAGATGACTTTGCTTCTCATCCTTTGTTAAAGAACAGAGAACAAGACATGTGTCGAATTCTTAAGAAGCTCAGACACTTTAACATTTCAGTTGTCATTTGTTACAGACAGCAAGAGTTTAAGTAAGGATGTAAAGAGAATACTTACTGAATATATACTTTTCCCGGATTGTCCGAAGACGATTTCATGGAACTTATGAAAGAGTCCATGGCAGGTAAGTTTGACAGACATGAACTATGGGAGAAGTACAAAGTCATACAAGACCCTCATACTTCTTTCAGAATTCATATCTACGCAAACAAAGTTCAAATTGTAAAAAGTCAAGCGTAAAAATGTAAGTGTTTTAGTCTTAGTCTGTTGTGGTTCTGCAGCTTTCGGTTCTTCTGGCTTTGGAAGACATTCAGGAAGAGGTACGTCGGACATTCGTTTGTGTCCTGTCGGAAGGAAGGACTTTTCCTGTCGGAAGGAAGGACTTTTCCTGTCGGAAGGAAGGACTTTTCCTGTCGGAAGGAAAAACTTTTTCTGAAGTTCGACCAAAAAGTTCTCAATTTTCGAAAATTTGAATGGTTTACGGACGAACAACAGGAAATTTTTTTCCAGTTGTCAGGAAATTTTTTTCCTGTCGGAAGGAAGGACTTTTCCTGTCGGAAGGAAGGACTTTTCCTGTCGGAAGGAAAAACTTTTTCTGTCGGAAGGAAGGACTCGGAATGCCAGAAGGAAGGACTCGGAATGCCAGAAGGATTTGACAAGACAATTTACCTTATAGAGCTACCTGAGCCATCTGAAGTCAAGCTTGAAAAATAAATGGTTCATTTACTCTGCTTGTTTGAAGTTGTCAAAATACTCTGTTATTTTTTCCTTTAACAATGGCAAATCTTCTTTGAAGGTAAGTATTGTACAACCTTTCATATCATAGTGTGTTTGAGGTAACGTATCTTGAACTATTTGTTTCACATCTTCATTCGGTGTCATTGAAATCGGTAAGTTTTCGCGATAGAACCAATTTCTGTCAGATTTGTAAATCTTAGCAAGGTCGTAAAAGCTTTTGTTGTTTCTTCTGACTTTCACAAAAGACCAAAAATAAACGCTTTACATGTATTTTTCAGCAACTTCGTCAAATAATTTTATAGCACTATCTATCTCATCTACTTCAAACGTTTCTTTACCTTTCGTGGGAGCACCATACATTTTCTCAAACTTTTCAAGTAGTTCTGTTTCAGCAGCTCTCATATCGTTAACAAACACAACCTTGACTCTATTGACTATACTGTCATATCTTTTAGTTATATTATATGTTCTTCCTATCTTATATCTCTTTGTATTGAAGTCCTTCGGTTTCTGAACGATGTAAAGTAAGCCTTCACTGCAACGTTCCGTATCGAATGAACCATATGTTATGAAGTTATATCCAACAACTGGGTCTAACCATAACAAAACTATTGGTATAAGACTTTTGTCGATGAGATATGCTGTAGTTCCATAGAATCTTACCGATATCAAAAGCTCAGGATTTCTTGTCAAAATTTTCTGAGTTGAAGCATTTCTAACCCAGTCCTTTGCTCTCTTTCCAGATAGTGTTAGAATGTCTGACAAAGAATATTTGTTGTATTTCTTTGAGTATCTTACGTTTAAATCACCTATTCTAACCATTTTGGTGTCATTGTCTATCTTTTTAACTGTTTCAAACTCAATGTTTGTCATTTTCTGTTCTTACATACAAAATAAAAAAAATATTTTATAAAAAACTAACTTTTTTTCTATCTTGTATAAAAGATATGATTTCAGGGATTTTTTGACGAAGAGTAAAAGTTCACTTCGTAAAAAAAATACAGTTATATCATGAAATTTGGTCATTTTTTCACGATTTTCATAGAGTTTTGGCGACCAGGTTTTTTTACCTACTCGCAATTTTTCACTGTTTTCATAGAGTTTTGGCGACCCCGAAAAAAGTCTGGGTCGCAATTTTTTACGATTTTCGTACGGAATCTCTATCCTCAGTTTTTCGAGGGTAGCAAACATATGAGGAAATTCATGAAATTTGGTCATTTTTTCACGATTTCAGGGATTTTTTTTACGAAGTGTCAAAGTTCTCTTCGTCAAAAAAATACAGTTATATCATGATTTTTGGTCATTTTTTCACGATTTCAGGGATTTTTTTTACGAAGTGTCAAAGTTCTCTTCGTCAAAAAAATACAGTTATATCATGATTTTTGGTCATTTTTTCACGATTTCAGGAATTTTTTTTACGAAGTGTCAAAGTTCTCTTCGTCAAAAAAATACAGTTATATCATGAAATTTGGTCATTTTTTCACGATTTCAGGGATTTTTTTTACGAAGAGTAAAAGTTCTCTTCGTCAAAAAAATACAGTTATATCATGAAATTTGGTCATTTTTTCAGCAAAAATATATTTTAGGTGTCACTCGGTCCCTCGGTCCCTCGGTCCCTCGGTCAACTAACATCTTTTTGAAAATGGTGACAACATGACATTTTGACAACAACACAGGAAATAAACTTCTTCGTAAATGTTTTGTCAAGACTTCTTCGTCAATGAGTGTAAATGACCCAAAAATATATTTTAGGTGAAGAGGTGAGATCTCACCTCTTTTCTCACCTCTTTTCTCACCTCTTGAATTTTGTATAAAAGATATGATTTCAGGGATTTTTTTTACGAAGTGTCAAAGTTCACTTCGTCACTCATAACACAAAAATAGTGTATTTTAAACGAAGTGTCAAAGTTCACTTCGTCACTCATAACACAAAAATAGTGTATTTTAAACGAAGTGTCAAAGTTCACTTCGTCAAAAAAATACAGTTATATCATGAAATTTGGTCATTTTTTTCGGCAAAAATATATTTTAGGTGAAGAGGTTAGATCTCACCTCTTTTCTCACCTCTTTTCTCACCTCTTTTTTCACAAGCGTTTTACATGAATTGTACGATGTATATTTGAAATTCTAAACAATTTTGTGGCTTCTATTTCTTCTGTCAGTATGTCAAAAGTTTTCACAATATTGAATGTATCTTTATATTTCTTCTTGACATCTGAAAGAAGGAAATCGTCAGCTGTTGGATAGTTTTTGTTTAGAAATGTCAACATGTCCATTTTATCTTCTGCTGGTTTCTCTGCTTCTTTCTTTAAGTCAGCATAGTCGTTTCGCATACGTTCTATCTCTTTGACGGAGTAGTTATATTTCCTCATTGCTGCTTTACATTTAGAACATTGTGGGTTCATTTTTGCGTTATATTCTGAAACCTTACCTGCTAAAACAACTATAGCGTCAATGGTTTTCTTTAACTCAAAAGTTGCGGGTTTTATTTGTTCATTCCATACCTTACCTCTTTTATCTTTATCTCTTATCTGCCATACACATTCAGCAACTAACGAAACAAAGTTGTCGTAGGTCTTAAATTCTTCAGATTTATATATGTCAGAAACATTCTTATATACCATATCGCAGTCTTTGTCCATGACTTTGTGGTTGCAATGAAATCCAAGAAACTCATAGTTAACCTTACGTATGAACTTCTTTATTTCTACTGAGTCAGTTGCTTTGACTTCTATTTCATCGAATTCTGGAATAGTAAGCTTTTGTTGTTGTATTTCAGGAAGTTTAGGTAGATGGTCAATAATATCCTGCATTTCATAAAGATATTCTTCATTTGTTTCATCTTTTGCAGTGCAATCTAAATCTCCTTGGAGAAGTTCTTGCTTTATCTTCTGGATTTCTGTTTCGAAAGTATATGAAGAAGGAATGAAGCTTTTCATTTCTACTAACATTGAAGTTGGGTTCATGACTAACGAGTTTGGTGAAGTTGTTGCTAACATGTTCTTACAATAAAAATAAAAAAATATTTTTTTTAAAAAACTAAAATATATTTTTTATCTTAAGTAAATTCATGAAAATTCAACGGGTGAAAAAAGAGGTGAGAAAAGAGGTGAGATCTCACCTCTTCACCTAAAATATATTTTTCAATACTTTTTCAGCAACAAAATTCAACGGGTGAAAAAAGAGGTGAAAAAACAGGTGAGATCTCACCTCTTCACCTAAAATATATTTTTCAATACTTTTTCAGCAACAAAATTCAACGGGTGAAAAAAGAGGTGAGAAAAGAGGTGAGATCTCACCTCTTCACCTAAAATATATTTTTGCCGAAAAAAAATGGTTCATTTACTCACAATATTTTTGTACAAAACGACCCCAAACTTTTAACTTCTTTTCTGCAGCTTCTAATGAAATTTTAGCGAGTTCATATTCTCTAAATTCTCTCTTTAAATCTTCTTGTTCCCATTGGTCTAGTTCGTATGGAGAGTCTCTATAACCATAACATATCTCACGTTCATGTTCTATTTGTTTTTCGCACATTTTTCTAACTTCTTGTTCGAACAAAGGTTTTGCATTCTCTACTGTATCTTCGAGTTCTTCTTCATCTAATTTCTCATGAACTTTCTTGTCTATGGAGTCCATAATTTTTCCAACTGCTATACAATATTTTGGAGAAGCCCACATTGCTATATAGTTTAGAAGTCTTGGGTCTACATACGTTCCTCTAACCTGTTTGATTTCATCCGGAATTCCTGCACGAATTTTGTATAAAAAGCAATCGCCGGAATTCTGGCGATTGGTATATTCTTCACAAAATGCCTTAAAATACTCTTCCCAGGACTTATTTTCCAACAACTTTCTAAAGTCTTTCCTAAACTGCTGACACATATTTGTTGCATTTATATAACCATCCTTGTCTCTACGTAAGACTTCAATACCATTGTAAGTGCCTTTTGTGAATGTTTCGCCATTAGATTTGTTCGTGAACGTTTTTGCTTCGACTGACATTTCTGTTCTTACAATAAAAATAAAAAAATATTTTTTTTAAAAAACTAAAATATTTTTTCTGTCTTAAGGAAATTCATGAAAATTCACCTGTTGAATTTTGTATAAAAAGCAATCGCCGGAATTCCGGCGATTGGTATATTCTTCACAAAATGCTTGTTTTGAGGTCGAGCCACTTTTGGCTCCACCTCTTTTTTCAACCAAAACTCATTTTTCAATACTTTTTCAGCACTTTTCCGTAGTTATATATGAAAGACAATTCGAGATAAAAGTCATAGTACAATGGAATAATATGTTGCACACCGTTTGTTGTGAACCAAACTTGAAAGTCAGAGAAACTGTTACTAGGTGGTTCGTAGAATTTAGAAGCAAAGTCATAAAAGTCCTTACCAATACATAGAAAACTGTTGTTGCTTGAACTGAAACTTGCATGACACATGACATTTTGAGGGTCAAACACGTTTCTATAAACTGTCAAATCTGCTGGTGGAAGTATAAATTTAAATGGACCATCTGGTGGTAATGGTTCGTTCTGGTTTAGTAACCGAAGAAATTGTGCCCAAGAACGTTTGTCTACTCCCCAAAATAAAAACTCTGTATCTCTTGGAGGGTTAATTTCAATCTTTTGAAATGAAACGGTGGAGTTCATCTTGTCATATTCTAGTTTCAGATAGTATGTTCCATTTAGTAAAGAGTCGTATTTTTCTTGAAATTCCCAGTAGTATTTGTTCATTTGAGTTTGAAAGTCATTTAGAGTTTTTTCAAGACTTTCGTCGGAACGAATTGTAAAGATTTTCATTTCGTCAAATTTGTCTATGAGACCATCAGAACCTTTATACTGCCCATGAAAATATACTGCGAACATAAATGCGTTAGTTCTATTTGAAAACAAAACTCTTCAAAATCCTATTGCCTTTGCATCTGAAGGACTTTGAAGCCAACGAATTGGATAGTCAAACCTGTATGCTCGGGATGAAATTTCTTCATCTGAAATAGTCCTACCAGCATTTGTAAAGATATAGTCTAACGGTTTTGTATCTGCTACTTTTGTTCTTTGTTTTTCAACCTGAAGCATTTAATATATGTAAAAATATATTGTTTTAAAATGGTATGCCATATAGCTTCTTGGATTTGTTAAGAAGTATTTGAACGTATTTTCCATCTGTATCTCTAGTGTTTACATAAGCATAGCCCGCCTTAGTAAAATATACTTGTAATTTCCTATAGTTTACGCCGGTATAAAAGTAGAAAGAGTCTTGTTCTTCGCTATAGTAGTAAAACTCAAACGTATGCTTGCCATAGTCTGTAATTTCAATTGTTTCATCTTCTAGTTCGTCGACAAATTCGAATACAATATCTCCAAATTTGCCTTTGTTCTTATTGTTTTCAGAACGAGTGACCCAACGTAAGTTTTCAAGTCTATTGTCGTTTCTTATATGGTTTATATGGTCTACAAAAGGTAAATTGTTAGGATTCAGTATAAAATGAGTTGCAATGACAACATGTTTAAGATAGTGTTTTCCACCCATCTTCATAATAGCATATCCGTCATTTCGCTCCCATTCGCTTAAAACTCTTTTTGTCTTTTTGTTTCTGACTTCAAATGACTCACAACAGTGAATTTCATATTTCTCATCTAACAAACAAGTTTCCTTCAACTTGAGGTTCACTAACATCGAAAGGCATGTCCATAAGACGTTCTTCTTCTAACCTCTCTAGTCTGTTTGGATAATTGGCACGTGCTGTTTCCAAATCCATTTCGTAGCGAAGACCAGACAATTTGTCATAGACTTTTATGGGTCTTCCCTTCCTATATTTAAAATTCTTCGAAACTCTCCAACCATATCTTTGTAACTCTGCTTTTATTCTAGCAGACTTTCTGTCCATTCTATATGGGGGCATTTTTATAAAAATAAATTTTTTTTCTTTATTTTACATAACCGCCTGCTGCCATAAGTCTTTGACGCCAACCCATACCAGCTAATGAAGGTTGACTTGGTTTAGTTTGGAAACTAAACTTTGGTTTTGGTTTATCTTCAGTTTTTGGTTTTTCTTCTTCTATCGGTTTTTCGTCACTTTTCGGTTTCTCTGACTTTACTTCACTTGCAGGAACAGTTGTGTCGTCAACATCTTCATAAATATCATATGCCATTTGTTTTTGTTTTCCTTTCAACTTTTTGTGTTTGTTGTAAAGTTTAGAATATTTCGACTCTAAGTCAATGAGATGTTCTATAATGAACTGTTGGTCAGTGAAGTAAACTTTTCCATCTGTTGTCTCGAAAGCTCCTTCAGACTTCAATATTTTATTTGTGAGAGTCTGTTTCTTTTTGAGATACTAGCCGTTCCATTTCTATGAAAAGTGACTTTATAGTTAGGGTTTGTATTTCCAGACCTGGCACTTTCTATTATTGAATTTTTCTCTTCATCTGTAAGTTCTTTGACAGGTTTTGACAATGGTTCTGAACTTTTTTTTGTGGTGTCAAATCTACCGTTTCAACTTCTTCGGTCATTTCATCTCAGTAAAAAATTTTAGTTTGGTTTGTTTTCAACTGGTTGTTGTTGTGGAGGTGGGATGGTTCCTTTAATAATATCATTCAGTTTCACATGCAGAGCCTGACTATATGGTATCGGTTTAAATGCTGGAAGCCGACAAATCCATCTTGAACTCATTTGTCTCAATGCTGCATTGTTCATTTCATTTCAATAAAAAACTTTACATTCCCCACGTTTGAGGCGGTTGAGGTTGGTTATTGTTTACCCACTGTTGTGCATGGTTATATCCTCTGTTAAAGAATCTTTCACCTTGGTCCATATAGTGTCCTGCTTGGTTATAGTAGTCATTTGCTTTGTTATAATAGTTTCCTGCTTGTCTTCCTACATTGTCCATCCATCCTTGAACTTTCCTCTTGTTTCAGGATTTGGAATAAGATTTGTTGCATCTCGTGCTACATCCCAACCTTTCTGTATAGTTTGTATAATAGGTTGTGCTTTCTCTTTCAGTATACCTAATGTACTCAAAATCTTCCTTCCAACTCCAAATACACCTCTGGCTATTGTTCCCACTGCGGGTAAAAAATCTAGATGCGACTCCTGCTAATGCGCCAAATAAACCCATTTCTTATAGGGTAAAAAATGACGAATCCGAACAAGGACCCTATGTTTCTAAAGCGACAAAGAAAGCACTCATGATAAAATCTTTAGTTCAACACCAAATGCTTGGTTTATGGATATCTTGGAAAACATTCCGAGGTATAGAGAAGATGGACCACCATACTGGTTAATATTTGTTGGTCAAAACACAAGATACTGTGAAGCCATACCATTACAGTCCAAAGCTATTTTAGATATCTTAGCAGCTTTGACAATATTCGTTGACAAATACCATCCAACACAAAACTGACATCTGACTGTGAAAGTTCTTTCAAATCAGATGATATTAAAAACTATCTGCGTTCAAAAAATGTAAACCAATATTTCATTGTCGACCAAAACCATTCTGCTCTTGGTGTCATTGACGGTTGTATAAAAATGTTAAGAGACTTAAACCAATCACAAGGTGGTGAAGCAAATGAAATGTCATATGACGACAAATATAGACACTTCTCCATGGCAAAGATGAGACAAGTTTTAAATATTTACAATAACCGTAAACAAAAAGGTTTGGGAAACCACTCCCCCGAAGAAATGAAAAACAACCCTGACTTAGAGAAAGACTATATATTTAATAATTTAGTCAAAAGAGACAAACAAGAAAGAATGCCGGGCTTCAAACTTCAGAAAGGTGACAAAGTAAAAATAGAAATACCTAAACGCGACCCATATGAAAATACTATTGACTATGACAACAATGGGAACCCGACAGGTACTCACATTCGTGTTCGTAAAAATAGAAGAAAGTATACAAGAGAATATTATGAAGTTTTAGGCAAACATGGCAAAATGTACACACTGCAAGCAGAAGATAAAACTACTATTGTCAGACCTCGTTTCAAACTTGTCAAAGTTCAAGGTGGTATACTTTCAAAGACAGTTCCTAACAAATATAAGACAACTCCTGACGAATATGCTAAAGAAGTTGAAAATGACGACTAAGCAATTCTATACCATGCGTAAACTGTCATGTAAGGTGGCATGTATTCTTTACTTTGTCCCGTTGTTTGCGTATATCCTGAAACGAAATGTGTATGGTTTCCTTCTCCCTGAGTGTCACTCCAGTAACAATTTATAGCAAACTTAACGTCGTCTTTAACATCATATCCTTTACCTTTTGTCATTCCTGACCAATCCCAATATCTATGCTTATGCCAACCTGCTTGAGATGTACTTAAATCTATGTAATGACTGTGTGCAGGTAAATTTTCACCTGAAATCTTTTACTTCCACCTGTTTCCTTTGAAGAGTTTGCACAATACAAAAACCTGTCGACTATTTGTTCCCATGCACCAACACCAAACATTACTTGAGGACCTCTTGCATCCATAGATGTATAAATAGAACCTACTGGGTTCATTAAATCAAACATATGAGATATTATAGGATTGTCTCTTTTGAACTTAAAATATAGTGCAACTATTTCAGGTTTCTTCTGGTTTGTGTCAGAATATTTTTATAATATAATCTTATGTTTTCAGGGTAAGTGAAGTCTTGACTATAATATTTATTTCTGTCATCTGTATAATAATATACTATTCTCGTTTTTTCTATTGCATTATATCTTTTATATCTATAATAATCTAAATATAATGTTAGCTTTTGTTCATCTACATGTGGTGTTCTGTCGTCATCTCCATAGTCATAATAATGTGGTGCTGGAGCTGGGTCAGGCAATGTCATATCTGCCATTTCATAAACTCTTAAATATTTCTTTTGTTCGTCTCCATATAAGTTTAAGTAGCAGTTGTTGTCTAATGGAACTTTAACTTGTGTACCATCATTCTTTTTATAGCTTACATACATTTCATTGTTATTTTTCGGAATGAGTTTATACCGTGTACCATTTTCTAAGGACTGTACAAACTGCCATCTAAAATATTTATTTTCTTCATTGACAGAAAAGTCACCAACAATAGTTTCAATATTTTTTGTTCCTATCAAACTTTGGTATATTTCATTGACATATGTTTTATCTGCTTTATTTTCAAGGCTAACGTTTAAGTCTGTTATTTCAGAAGATGTATGTGTATGTCCAACGTCACTTTTCCTGTTTAAGGTTTCTTGTAAGTTTGTAATATCAGATATAGAATGTGTATGAGTCTTATCTGCTTTTGTCTCTAATGTTTCCTTAAGACTTGGTATTTGATTAATATAATGTATATGAGTCTTTTTAGAATATTCGTTTTCAGCTCTTGTCACTTCACTTGACATTTTATTGTCAACATATGTTTTGTCTGCTAGTTCAGGATGAGTATGTTCTTTTGTTGCATAAGCATTGTTAGCTCTTTCTTCTTCTTTTGCTATTGCATCGTCTACATATTCTTTGTCAGCTTTGTTGTTAACATCTGCTTTCAAAAGAAGTTCATTTATAGGTTTCTCGTTTAAAGTTCCTTTTGTTGGATTTATACAGACAGTATTGTTCTTATTGTCTTGAAATAGAAACTCATCTGTTATAGGGTTTAATGTCAGTTTTAAGTCACCCCTTTCAATGACTCAGATATCTTAGAATAGTTTGAAAAGTTTGTTGTGTTCTTATTTAGAGCTTGCATAATGAGTTGTCGGTTGTGTTGTATTTCTCGCATAGACGCTGTTTCATTTGACATTTTTATTATAGATAAAATATGCTTCCAATAGAAAAAGAAAATTCTAGAGTTGCTACAACTAAACCATTAGATGAACTTTTTACTAATGTCGGTCAAAAGTTTGACTTAGATACTATAAAGCATGAAGGCTATCGTTTTGACTACCCATTAAGATGGTTAAGAGACCCATCTGTCACAAAAGCTATTGGCTTTCGAAGAATAAAGTTTGTGTCTGTAGAAGATAAAAGTTTTCCATTTATTGTAAGGTTTCATATAGATTATACATCTGAAGGGCAACGAAAAATGTGGGAAGAAATTGAGCTAATACAAGTTGACCTCTCATCTTCTCTACAGGCTGCATTAAAAAATATAGAAGATAAAATAAATTCATGTTATGCAAAATATGCTGATGAATATGCGAATACCGATAGCACACTTTATGTGAGAATTGTATATGACAAACAAAATTCACAAGTGTCATTTCAAATCTACGAAGACAATCCAAATAAAGACGAACAAATATATACAGAATTCACTGCAATGTCATGGTATTATTTGCAAAGAATGTTAAATCAGAAAGTTGAACCTCCTTTAGCAAATATCTACAGTCGATATGCAAGAGATGAACCATATTTATTTAAAGATGTTTTCGACCAAGATGCTGTGATAGTTCATGCTTCATTTTCTGGCGCCCAAAACTCTTTCTTATGCTTGGCAAATGACTTTTACGAAAAACCTACAAAGTTATACGAACCACCAAGTGGAAGTATTTCAGACTTTCAAGTATGGTTTACTACAGATGGAAGAAAAAGAATAATTCCATTATACCATGCGTTTTACTTAGAACTTAGTTTCATATACAACTACTATCGAACGGTAAAAATATAACTTTTTAATATACCGGTTGTGGTTGCCAACTTGACTGTGGTGCAGGTTCAGGCTGTTGTATTACAGGAGCTTGTTCTTCTGGTTCAGGGTCTTTAGGTATAATACCAACGAACTGACCTACTCTTTTACCAATATTTTTGACACCGTTCCATACTCTTCTTCCGACAGATTTTATTCCATTCCATATACCTCTTCCAACATTTCGAAAGAAGTTTCCTATCTTACTGAAGAAACCCATTTTACTATATGTAAAAATCTAATGTCCGCCTAGTCTCTTACGTTTCCTGTTGAGTTCCATAGCATTCTTTAACTGGAGCTCATACATTCTGTTTCTCCTCTGGTAAAACATATTCTGGGTCAACTCCTGTGTTCGCGTCATCTGCATAAAGTTGTTTATATCCCACTTCAGGGTTTGTATAAAACTCTTTCCATCTCATATTTGCATACCATGGTGGCAAACCTAACGCAGCGTCATTTGACATGGCAGTTTGCATTTGTACATCTGTTGGCACTTGACCATAGTTTGCCATTGCAGTTTGTATTCTAACTTCATTTGGAATATTCTCTGGGTTTGGTTGTCCAGGTTGCTGTGCATTCGCTAAGTTCTGTGCGTCCATTTAATATTAGATAAAAATATCTCTTACGAGTACATATGCTGAACATTTGCAGGCATTGGTTCATCTTCATATTCTCTATATCTTTCTGCCACGTCAAATAAATAAATGACACAATGGAAAAAACCTAAAACAAGTAGTCCTATTTCAAACCACATTTACTTACTAATAAAATTTCTTTATTGTGACACTTTCTCCAGTTTATAGGACCTCTCTCATATTCTATCTTGTCATATATAAACTCATAGTCATGTATGTCCTCTAACCATCTCATAACGGTTTCCAAACCACTTTTATCGGATGTGAAGTAAAAGCATGGATGGTTATGTATAACGTCTAAAGTTTCTAAAGAGTCTCTCAAAGTCCAGTCTACTTGGTATTGAAAATCCCATGTGTTATAGAACGGCGGGTCCACTATAAAGAAAACATTTTCCTTGTCTTTATATTTTTCATACAACTCTGTCCAATGACATCTCACAAACTCTATACCCTCAATATATTTTTCTATGTCCTCTTTGAAAACATTTGTATAGTTAAGATATAAAACTTTTGACATAAGTGTTTCAATGTCATGAACTCTTATAGCACCACTATATAATAGTCTAGCAGATATACTATCCCAGTCTATATATTCTGCTTTTTTCAAAACCTCTCTCACAATATTTTTGTTATCTAATGGTATACGTTCCATCTTACCTATAGGTATCTTTTCTTTTAACTCTTTCAATATATTGTTTGTGTCTGGAATATGTTTGAGACGCTCCATATAATTGTCGAGGTCATTGCATATAATCTTTGAGTCAGGAAATACGGTATGACATAAATGGGATATATAGAAACTTCCACCGAACAAATCTACAAATGTTAGACCATTCGGTAGTTTCTTAAGTTCTCTCAATATAATATCTTTACATCTACTCTTATTTCCAAAGAATAGTAACGGCGGTTTTGTAAAATTCATTTATATATAATAATAAAAATGTTTTCACCCGAAAAGTGACAGAAAAGTGACAAAACATGAAAACATATATAATTTGTGAAAAGTGACATAAAAAGTGATATTTTAAAAAGTGACACCATTAATATGATGTAAATAACAACGGTTTTGGTTTTGTCACCGGCTGGTCGGCTGGGGTTCGGTCCTCCTCTTGGGTCTTGGGCAAAATTTCTTATGGGCTAGAGGGCGCAACGCGCCTGGAAGCCCCACTTACCTGACCTGACCTCATTTACACTAAACCCATACATAATGAAATAAAAAAAATAAAAAAAATAAAAAAATAAACTTTAAAAATTCATGTCTTACATTTTTGAATAATTTATTTTTTAATTTGTATGAAAATGAGTGTCAAAACTAACAACGTTAAAAAATTGGGATTCACAAATGAGGAAATAAAGGATATATTAGAGGAAGCGGGTTATGAGGTTAGTAAATATTATTTAAAGAAATTGTCAAAAATTCGCCGGAGTTTTTAAATGAGTTTGATTATGATAGAAAAATGAATAAAGATGATGTTATAAATTTCTTATATCCCACATCTGAAGAAAAACCTAAAGAACCTGATGTTTTCCCTGAATATTATGAAGAACGGATTAAAGATGATGAATATGATGAAATTGAAAGACTGGAAAAAATAAGAGATGAAATAGATGAAAAAATTAAGGAATTAAGAGAAGTTGAAAAATATAATGAAAATGAAGTAGAGGGTTTAATGAATATCCCAGCTTCAGAATCAGCAGTTCAAAAATCTCATGAAGAAAGATATAAAAATTATGTCTCAGAATCAACACAAAATTATTAGATGGTGAAAATAGACGAAACACTTTCAGAAGAAGGTACTTAAATTTATTCATAAACATAAGTTACAATTTATTGACGATGGGATTATCCATGTATATTACTTTACCTCCTCTTGATTCTGAAAAAATTCAAAAAGCACTGAAAAATGTAACATATGCAACAAATACGATTAAGAAAGAAGACCATGATATTTACACAAATTATTATTTAAATAAATGCACAGGTGTTGATAAAGTTTTTGATTTGTTAGATAAAATATCAAAAGAAACAATTGGTACATATAATTTTATTTGCGATTGTGGTTTCATTATTGAAGATACCAATAATGTTTCATATGAAAGAACAGCACCGAAGGAAGATGAAGTTGAAAGGTCTATACCATTCATTATTAAGAACATAAAAGATATGAAAACGTATAAGCATTATATTTATTCATTTATTTCAGAAAAAATGGAAGCAACCCATAAAACATCATCTCATCATTTTATAGCTATTCATACATTCCTTTTCAAAGTTGTGAAATTAAATAAGACAGGAATTAGATTTAATGTATCAGGGTACGCATTCTTGAGTAAATTAAAATGTATTCGTCACGTCGCGGATGATAAAAATTTATGTGTTCTTAATTCATTTTATGGGCTTTAGCCCTGGACTTTAAAAAAATAAACTTTATTTTTATTTATTTTTTTAATTTTTATTCTTACATAAATGAACAAAAATGGAACAGCTAAAATGAATGATAATCAAATTAGAGCAGAAGGTAGAAGGTTATTTAAACGCTTCTATAACATTCCTGATGGTGTTAATCCTAAAACTCGTAGAAGCTATTTAAATGAAGCAATAGATGCATATGAAGGGTTTGACATTTTCATCAGAAAGTGAGAGGTTAGCAAGAATGTTAAACGTTAATATTGATTTTTATTATTGTGACCCTCAACCAGAAGACGTAGACATTAACAAGGTAGACTTTCCATTAGTGGAATCAATAATGATAGATCCAGAATTTGAAACAGTAAATATTTTATTAACACAGAGTCCATGTGGAAAACTTCACGCTGACAGAATAACAGACGTTGAAGCACTCACCGGCTATAAAGTTTGTCCATATTGCAAAGAAGAAGTTTATTCTATCCGTGATGATCCAGAAAGGAAAAACCAAAGAAGATTTTTAAAACATTGTGAGAAATGTAAAGAAAATAATGGAAGATTAATTCAAGACGTTCAATTGCAAAACACACAACAACCATATGCACCACATATCACGAAACAGAAGATATATCAATGGCTATTAGCACATAATTTGCAGGAATATTATAAACCAACAAGATATTATATTACTTTTGACTTCGAAACATTAGAGACTAAAGAAGAACTTCAACTTTCTGAATGTGCAACTTTGAACGCTTACTTAAAACCATTTATGGTATCATCAACTGTCAAAATAAAGCCGCAAAGCGGCGAGGTCGTAGACCGTGATAAAACATTTACGAGGAATTTTTGCTTAACTTCGAGTGATTCTTTTATTTCTGATTGGATTGAGTTTTTATTTTCAACCTGTTCATTAGTTGCTAAATCAAATATTGAACAATATGAAGAATTAATGAAGCCGCAAACGGACCAAACGGCGGGGACTTTGTCTCATACATTAAATGAGAAACAAAAGGAAGCAATGAAAGAGCTTTTAGATGAAGAATTTAATAAAGTGAATATCATAGGTTTTAATTCGGGAAAGTTTGATTTAAATTTAATTCTTCGTGATTTAAACACTGCAAAATGGAAAATAAAATCAATGCTGGGTTCATCTTCTCAATTTAAGCAAATCATTGTAAAGAAAACAAACTGTCCATATGAATTAGATTTATTGACATCAGAAATTATATAGCGGGTGGGACATTAGACCAATTCACTCAAGATTTCGGAAACAATAAATCACGTGTTAAATCCTTTTTCCCTTATCAATTCATCACGTGGGAAAATTACGAAGATGAATTATAAAAAGGAACCATTCACGAAAGATTCATTTTATTCAGCATTAACTCAAGAAACTATATCCGATAGATTATCAAATATATCTCAATGATGCTAAAAATTTTAGAATAGATTAGAATATTTTATTCATTATTGCAATAAAGACGTTGAAATTATGATTGACCCAATTGATAAAATTATTGAAGAAACATTTGTTTATAAAATTGACATGCTTCATAATCTTTCTTTATCATCGAATGCATCAATGATTCGTTACGCGTTAGCATATAAGAACTTCAATCCTAACGAAACATATCCAGAAGAAGAAAATGTGGAATCAAGTTTTGAATTAACGAAAAAGTATTGGAAATATAAAATTGAATCATATAAGAAACAAGATGAAAAAGCAGAAAGGGATACTAAAAACAATGTTTCAATGAATGACTATCAATACTATCACGATTTAATCCTTTCATCTAAATGCAAAATGTGTGGTAAAGCGTTTACATATGCTAATAAACCAACATTGGATAGAATCGATAATGAAAAACCACATACCAAAGAAAATTGTCAGTTAATGTGTTGTTATTGCAATGTCGTAAAATCAAATAAAGATGAAGATGTTCAACGTTTAAGAATCAATTTAAGAAATTATGCATTAAAAAATAATTTACCAATGACTTTAGATTCAGTTGAAGCTTATCACATTCTCCGTAATGGAATTACTGGTGGTCTATCAAATGTTCAACATCGTGTTAATCTTAAAGGAATCACGCACATTAATAAACTTTCATATAATCCAGAAACTAAAACTGTATCAAATGAGGACACCACCAACATTATGACTCATTTTGTTGGTGTTGATTTTAATTCATTATATCCTTCATCATTTTCATCTAATCCTCATGATTTCATTCAATATACTGACCATAAAATGTATATGCCGGGAAGATTGAATGGTGTTATCATTTGTGATACAGCAACAAAGAAAGCAAAAGCACTGGGAATAATTAGAAAGAAAAATACTTTATTCGTGGCTGAAGTAAAGGGTCACATTGATGAAAAATACATTAATGATTACATAAACTTTTTACCAATAATAAGAAACTTAGATATTATCACAGATGAAAAAACAATTGGCAGTTTTATGTATAATTACATGAAATCAAACAATCTACCAGTTGACCAGAAACAGAGGAAATTAACTCAGTTAGCATCAACACACAACCAATATCAACCATTTTCTTCTTATTATCTTTGGTATCTAATAGACAGATTTCATTTTATCATTGATGATATTCAATCAATTTTAACATTTACGAAAAACACTTGCTTTAATGAATTTGCGAACGAATTTATGAACGAAAGACAAAAGGCTGAATTAGAAGGAAATAAAGGAAAAAGTTTATTTTGCAAGATTTCACTTAATGGATCATATGGTTACGATGCAATGAATACACAAAATTACGCAAAGACTAAAATAATGAATGCACAGAAGGCACGCGTTGCATGTATGTCAAATAAGTTTAAAAACATAAGAGAAATAGGTGAAGATACGTATCAAGTGATGCTTAAAGATAGATTTTATAGATGTGATACATGTTTACAAGAGGCATTCTTCACTTTAGATAACGCAAAATACTGGTATTTGGTTTTCATTTATGATTTTATGTATAAATGCATGAATGTTAATCGTTTTCATTTCATTGAAGGTGATACTGATTCATCTTATTGGGCAATCGCTGGCGACCCAAATCTTCCTAACACTCAAGCATTTCAAGCAATTGTTACTGATAAACAATTTTATGATAAAAACATTTACAAATTCGCACCTTTTGATTTCTTTTGTTTTAATGAGAAATTTAAACCTAAATTAAAGAATAAAGCTGAAGAAAAAGCACATGAGAAGAAGTTATTGGGTTTAGCAATTGAGAAACAAGGTGATAACATGGTTGCTTTATGCCCTAAGTGTTATACATCATTCAACGGTTCAATTGATGGAAGTGATTTTAAAAAGATTGCACAAAAAATGAAAGGAGTTAGTTTACGACAAAATAAACAATTAACACCTAAAAATTATTTGGATATAATAAATGATAAAGTGATATTTGATGGTCAGAATATTAATTTACAACTTAAAAACGGGTCAATGACTCGCTTAACAATTGGTAAGACTGCATTAACAGGAGCACACACTAAGGCTGTATGTTGTGAAAATGGATGTTGTATGCCATTTATTTAATAAATGCCACAGAAGAGACAAAAGGAACCGTTAATGATGTTTTGATACTATGATTCAAAGAGGTGGGCACCCTTAAAACATTTATTTTATTTTTATATAAATGGATAACGCAGATTTAGAAAATTTAATTGATGATTTAGTACTTAATCAAAAAATTCTTAGTTATTATGAATTAAAATCATATCTCCAAAAATATAATAATATAACGGGTGATGATATGGATTATTATTATTATATTATAAAAATGAAATTTTGAAATATCATGATAGAATAATTTCTAAAATTAAAGACAAAATTAAAAATAATGAATATTCAAAGGGAAAAACTAAATCACAACTGAAACAATTGAAAGATTTTAAAAATAAAGTATTAACAGAAGAAGATATTGATGAATTATATAAATTATATAATCCTGAGCCGCAAAAGCAAAAGAAGCAAAAACAAAAGGTGCAAAACGCCCAGGTCCTTCAGACCATAAATGATGCACAAGCTTTAATTTATGATTCATTAGTTAAACCATATTCAGCCCGACTTTTAAATGAAGATCAACTTTTGGAATTCATCCTTCAACATAAACTCGAAGCGGGAAAGTATATTAAACCTTTATATACAGCATATTTAAAACAAATGAATAGAATACATCCAGAATTAATGAAGGAAGGAAGGAATTCCAAAACTTCATCATCCAAAATCAAAGCAGATAAAATTAAACCACTTGCAACACCAAAACCTCTAACGACAGTACCTGCAACACCAAAACCGCCTCCTCCTTCAGTTAATCCTTCATCATTCACTTTATTATATCCATTTCAAACATTAAAGAAACAAAAAGATTTTAAAAAGGATTTCAAGATATTAAATAAACCAATTGACCCAAAAATTCAACCGTTAAAGGAAAAATTTAGTCGCCCTTCATTTGCACCATATCCATATTCATATGAAATCGATCATTTAGAATATTCAAAAGGAAACGTTACTTATTTATTTACCATTAACATTAACACCAGATATTTATATTGCATTCCAGTGAAAGGGAAAACAGAACAGGAAACAAGAAGAGCTATTCAATACTTACTAGATCATGAAAGAGTAGATAATATAAGGGGTGATGGTGATAAAGGATTTCAGGCAGCTATGACTCATTATTTCCCACAAATTAATTTTTACTTTTCATCCTCTCCATATACGTTTCATAATAAAATAGTTGATGCGGTAATGAGAACTCTTAGAGATGCGTTAGGGGTTAACGGTCAGATATACTGGGATGGAAATCATGACTCCATCATACAGCAGTTAGTATATTATTACAATAATACATGGCATAGAACAATAAACATGAAACCAGTGGAAATGAAAAATGATATTTCAAAAGAATGGGAATATATTAGAAAGCAAATGGAAAGGTTGAATGATGTTAAACGTGAACAAATTAATTCGGGGCTCATGAATTTTAAACAAGGGGATAAAGTTTTGATTCATCTCGATTATGGAAAAACTGATAAATCAATGACAAAAAGAAGACGAAGATTTGACACAATAGCTGAATTTGTTAGATATATTAACGGCAATGCATTAGTTGAGTTAACAATAAATTAATAGAAATTCCGATTTATTTTATTACTCCATTATATTTAAATAATATTTAATTTTTTTATTTCGTAAGAAATGAGTGACAACGAAGCATCCAAGAGTCCAGACAATGAATATAAAAAGAAACTAAACAGAATTAAATCAAAAATATGCTATTACAAAAAGAAGCCACAATGCGGTGAGGTTGAAAACGATAAAGAGAGGAAAGAAATAATCGAAAAATTAGAAACTTACCGTTCAATCCTTAAACTGAGTGAAGCAAAAATAAAAGAATTTAATAGAATAAATAAATTGATTGGAAGAGATGAATTTAATAAAGATGAATTTTTAAACTCAATCCAAATTTAATTTTTATTCCTCTTCGACAACATCTCTCTTTCCATCATTACTGCATAACCACATTTTCTCAGTTTTAGTGGTTTGTTATTTTTAACATGTTCTTGCATCATTTTTATCATTTCCTCCCTTGTTATGATTCGTGGTAAATTTTGAGCTTGTGGGGTATTCATTTATGATAAAAATAAAAATTTGTTATCACTTATTTTATCGTTAATGTTTTTAGGTTATTCAATAATTAATTATTTTTGAATAACTGGGAAATAAATTTACGTCAAATATGCAATTTATAAAATCTTATGTCGACAGGCTACGTAGCACAGTGGTCTAAGGTGGTGTTATGGAGGGGTTAGGGTCTGTGGTTCGAACCGCGACGGCGCCGTATTTTCTTATTTTCTTTGTTTGTCTTGTTTGTCGTGAATAAAAAGTATCATAAAAGTGCTCTATCTTCCACGGGAATAAATAAAAAATTTACTTTATTTCTTCTTTATTTCTTCTTTATTTCTTTATTCCCGTGGAAGAAGGGTTTTGCTGTTTTTCTCAGCCGAAATCAATGATTTTTTCATTTTTGATCATTTACGCTCATTACGAAGAAATCATGACAAAGAATATACGATGAAGAAATCATGACAAATCATTTACGCTCATGTTTGACAAAGAATATACATTCATTACGATGAAGAAGTCATGACAAAGCATAAACGATGAATGATCATGACAAAACATTAACGTAAACATTTATTTCCTATGTTGTTGTCAAAATGTCATGTTGTCACATTTTTTCAGAGAAGTTAAATTACCTGGTGACCACCTGGTGACCCGGTGACCTCATCAGTTATTCAAAAATAAATAATTATTGAATAACCTGAAAACATTAACATTAACATAAACATTAACATAAACATTAACGTAAACATTAACGATAAAATATATTTCTGCAGTTCATCCATTACTTCATTACCTAATTAATTACAGACATAAAATATATTTAGTTCATTCAATAAATGCGGTACCATGCGAATACAGTCATAAATGGTGGCATGTAATCTTTACTTTGTCCCGTTGTTTGTGTATATCCTGAAACGCGATGTGTATGGTTTCCTTCTCCCTGAGTGTCACTCCAGTAACAATTTATGGCAAACTTAACGTTGTCTTTAACATCATATCCTTTACCTTTTGTCATTCCTGACCAATCCCAATATCTATGCTTATGCCAACCCGCTTGAGATGTACTTAAATCTATGTAGTGACTGTGTGCAGGTAAATTTTCACCTGTAATCGTTTTACTTCCCCCTGTTTCCTTTGAAGAGTTTGCACAATACAAAAACCTGTCGACTATTTGTTCCCATGCACCAACACCAAACATTGCTTGAGGACCTCTCACATCCATAGATGTATAAATAGAACCTACTGGGTTCATTAAATCAAACATATGAGATAATATAGGATTGTCTCTTTTGAACTTAAAATATAGTGTAACTATTTCGGGTTTCTTCTGGTTTGTGTCAGAATATTTTTTATAATATAATCTTATGTTTTCAGGGTATGTAAAATCTTGACTATAATATTTATTTTTGTCATCTATATAATAATATACTATTCTCGTTTTTTCTATTGCATTATATCTTTTATATCTATAATAATCTAAATATAATGTTTGCTTTTTTGGGTCTACACGTGCGTCAACACCATAGTCATAATAATATGGTGCTGGAGCTACGTTAGACAATGTCATATCCGTCATTTCATAAACTCTTAAATATTTCTTTTGTTCGTCTCCATATAAGTTTAAGTAACAGTTGTTGTCTAATGGAACTTTAACTTGTGTGTCATCATTCTTTTTATAACTTACATACATTTCATTGTTATTTTTCGGAATGAGTTTATACCGTATACCATTTTTTAAGGAATGTACCAATTGCCCTCTAAAATATTTATTTTCTTCATAGACGGAAAA
Source organism: Trichomonas vaginalis G3 (assembly GCF_026262505.1). NCBI lineage: Eukaryota > Parabasalia > Trichomonadida > Trichomonadidae > Trichomonas > Trichomonas vaginalis. Next base: position 34,299,136 of record NC_067207.1, read on the forward strand.
GTCACCAGCAATAGTTTCAATATTTTTAGTTGTTCCTATCAAACTTTGGTATATTTCATTCACATATTCTTTATTTGCTTTCTTCTCTAACTCATCGTTAACATAAGTTTTATCTGCTTTAAGGTCTAAACATTCTGAAACCCATCCTGTATCAGCTTTAGTTTTTAAAATCTTCGATGTCCGTTCATGGTACCATTCAACCCTTTCGATAATTTCATTATCTTTTTCATTAACATATTCCTTATCTGCCTTCTTCATTAACTCACTATCCACAAGTCCCTTATCTGCCTTCTTCATTAATGCACTAGCCACAAGTCCCTTATCTGCCTTCTTCATTAACTCACTATCCACATATTCCTTATCTACCTTCTTCATTATGTCATTTAGGAAACCTTCTATGAATTCCTCATTTAAATTAAATCTTCCAATCTTCAAAACTTTAGGAAATGCATTTAATGCGTAATATCTTTGTTCTTCTGGTGGAATTGATGTTATATCATCCGTTATTCCTTTAATTTTTGAATTCATAAATAAAATTTCTTTTATATTTGATATCACTGCACCACCTTTGCAAACGAATTCGAAATGGTCATTTTTCAATACTATCTCCAAATCTCCATATTTCAACATTTGCGTTTGTTCTGCCGTCTTTGAATTATATGCATATATGGCGTATGTAATGGTCTGTGCCTTAAGTTGTTGTGGTTGCTGTTGTTTAATCATTTATTATGATTTAAAAATAAATATTTAATCCGTTATCTCATCAGCTATTTTTTCTATTTGAAATTGCCATAATATTTCATTCATAAATTCTAAATCACAATCAAATAGGTCAGTTATTCTAAATTTAATATTTGATAAATCTTTTGAATGAAGAATAAATGAATTCCCGGATAATTGAAACGGATATGATAAAGAAAATATGTTTAAGTTGATGGATAAAATGTTTTGTATTGATGGGTAAGAGTTAGGGTCTAATGTTTGATGTGAAAATCTCATTGGGGTATTAACTTTATCACATTTGATTAAAATGAAATTGGAACCAGTGTCAGAATACAAAACATCCCCAACATCTTTTTCAAAATTTAATATCCCCAACAATGAACGAAGATGAGGAGTACAAAATTTAATTTTCAGCGGAATTTAATAAGGTTATTTATTTCATCAAGTTCAAAAAGTTTATCAGGTTTTGATTTAAAATTTTCTTCATACCAAACGATAAATGATTCATTTAAATAACTTAAAATTGTGTTAATATCCCATTTCGTTATCACATTATTTATATACATATCATACGTTTTTTCAAGGTCATCTTTAATAAATGATATATAATCTGAAGGGTCTAAAAGAATGGGATTAAATTTACCACTCACAGAAACGAGAGTAACATTATAAATTCCACTAACTGTTAAATTTAATTCACAACTATTATTCGAAATAATATTGATAATTGACATTTTTATTACGATTAAAAATATGGTAAAGCGTTATTTTCCAGTGATAAATAAAACTAGAATAAGATTACCTCAAGAATTCATAAATTCAACGAATAAGAAATTCATTCATGTTATAAATTTTAGTGTTTTCAGAAAATATGAGTCAATGTCATATTCATCATCGGGTTATATTTCACTTCATTCAAATTTAGTTCAATCAAACCCATATAATGACCATTTCATAAGATTTTCAGATGGTATTAAAAATGTAATTGATAGATTAAAATATGAACAGATTGACAATATCGAATTTTTGGAATTTTGGTTTAAATATCCTGATGGAAAAAAGATTGAAGTTAAAGATAAAGCTGATACTATAACAAAAACAATTACAATGACCGATCCGGATAGTGGGGAACAAAAAGAAATAAAACAAACGATAGAAACTGGTGAAAGGTCAATTATTATTGATTATGATTCAAAGGATTATTATTCAATAATGTTAATGCTTGAATATTAAATAGCCTTAACAAAGAATTTTTCAAGTGATATTTTATATTCATCAACTATTTTATTATAAATATCATTATATGTTAAATGAAGTTCAGTTGTTGTTCCGTTCTTTGATATCTTAATTGTGCTAATATCCTTTATAGGATTTATTTTTGCAACTGTTCCGCAGCATGAAACCTCATCATCTATGAAAAATTGAATCTTAACGTCTGAATCTTGAACATCACAAAGAATGGCGATAATGTGAATTAATGATTCATAAGGTAAAATAATTAAACCGGATTGATCAATTAAATTTATTATTGAATCATAATTATCAGTTATTATATCACGGTAAATTTTCATTAATTCAGAATTAATGTCTATTTTATATGGCGCATTGCGACTGGAATCGTATATTCCTGGGTTCTCGATGTTTGATGAAAGAGGTGGGGGTATGTTGGATATGTGGGATTTCAACGGGTTCTTTACCGGGTTCAGATAAAATGATTGGGTCTCCATTCTCATGGTTTTCTTCATTCTCCTCATTCTTCGGTAAGTCACGAGTTAATAAATTTGGTTGAGTTGCTGACCTTGTTAATTCAGGGCTAACATTAACTTTAACATTTTGAATAATTCGTGATTTATCATCATTTACGTTATAACCAACCGTAATCTCTGCTTTTGCGTTAGTGTTCTTTTGACTTGTGAAACGTCTTCTCATTTATAATTGAATAAAAAAAGAAAAATATATATTTAAAGTTTTATTTAGTTGTTACGGTAATATCCCAAGGTTCATCATTGTTTGCTTATACTTTCTTTGTAACTGCACCAATAATGTTATTGATATTGCTTTGAGTTTCTTCCAGTCTTATTTCATCATTTACAATATCTTTAATCATTTCATTACATGCATTCTTAAAACCATCTGATTTTTCTAATTTACGTCTATCACTTTCTTTAATTAAATCAAAGTTATAACCTTGTTGAGAATAAAGTGGTTTCTTTATCAATTCCTTGAACGCTTCTGCAAGTGAAGATGAAGAAATTCTTGCCACTTGAATTGGTTTAAATTCTGCTTTCATTGCTTCTTTCTGTTCATTGAACACTGGATCGAATAAAGCAACTTTAAAGAATTTCTTAGCTGGAATTTCAGGTCTCAAATTTGCATATTGACCATCAAACTGATTAACATATTGTGGTAATCCATCCGGTCCTTCTTCAATAGCGTTTAATTCTTCATTGAAATATGAATATGGATTATGACGGTATGAATTAATTGGGCCATGTTCACCTTCTCCAATGTATTGTTTAACAGCTTTTCCATTTTCATCAAATTGCATAGGATAACATTCATTATATGCTTTACGTTTAGGATAATCAGATACAGTTAATTTGTAACCATTTATGACTTTAATATTACCTCGACCATCAGTAACGAAAACTTCATTTATACCATCAGGTTTTCCATTTGGACCTGTAATGTCTGCTTCATGTGCTTCCCAATTTGGACCTTGACGTTTGGCATATGCTTGAGCTTCTGGTAATGTTAAAACGTTTCTCATTTGTTTTACATCTTTTTGAAGACCAGCAACAATATGAACTAATTCTTTCATTCCGTCTGGAACTTTCATAGTTCTATTATACACACCCCCTTTTTGTTTGTCCCCTGTTTTAATGGAACCTGTAAAAGATTTGCTATTTCTGTCATGTTTAATTATAAATAAAAAATAAAAATTAATTATAAAAAGTTAATCAAATTTAACACATCCTTTATTTAAATCAACTATTATTTTTCCATGTTCACCTAATTGTTGATATTGTGTGTAAAGTTCATTAATGCTCATTGGTAAATTCACTTGATAAAGCATAACGTTCAACTGTTGACGACTAAAACCACTGAAAATGAAAAGTGTTGATAGATTTGATTTAATGTTTGTGCTTAATGCTTTGAAGTATTGAACAGCCATGAAGAATGAACACTGAATGTGTCGACATTGAGTTAATAACTGATTAAAATATGATTTCTCATTTGTTATTAGTTTTGATTTCACCGCATCATCTAGAAAAATGAGTGAATGCAAAAATTCTCTATCAAAATTTGAAATAGAAAGTGTTTCAAATAATTCATCCCGTTGTTTATCAATAATTTTATCCTCTAATCCTTGCTTCTTGATTGTATTATATAATTCTTTATACATTAAAAAGTTTTTTAAATAATCTTCTGCTTCTTCTTGTGATAAATAAATAATTGGAATTTTGATTAAATGCTTTAAAGATTCAAATGTATCATCTGAAGGTGAACCTGAACGGTTGATATAAATTAACACATGTGAATGGGGGGAAGTGTTAGCAATAATGATAATTTGTTTTAATATCGTTAATGTTTTACCTTTATTTTGTTTACCAATTGCTGCAGTGATTGAATTTAAGTAACATTCAGAATATGGAATTTTCATTAATTTTTCCTTAGATAGAGCATTTCTATTATCACTCAATGCTTCATTAATCATATCATCTACGTATGTATTATATACTCCCGCTAATTCTTCAGAATTTAAATCCATTTAATCAAAAATAAATTTATAATTTTATACATTTCTATTCATCAATATTTCATCATATGAACTTCTATACTGTGGTGGTGTACCTGTTGGATGATATTTCAAACCTTCATCCGGTGTCCATGTCCAATACGTAGTCCTAGTAAACCAAACCTGAGGAGGATTTGTCACCTTTGAACAGTAAGTGTCATTTACACCCTGAATGATTGGATAAGCTTTCACTTGTACTGTAACTTGTGAGTTGAAAGTTTCTAATCCATCAAAGAATATACCCGCTCCATCACGTTGAACTGGAATAGTGCATAAGAATGAAGTTTGGTCTTTCCATGTTCTAGCTAATGGCGTGCCATTATCATCATTCAGTGGTCTAGTTAATGAGTCCTCGTATTCTTCCGTGCATTCATTCACTCCATCTAAATCAGAAGCTTGAAGCATACGTGTAAAGAATATGTCACCCACTGTGGTCATCGCTTGATCGGGGAAGTTTCTGGAATCTATAGTGACCTGAAGACCTCGAAGCATTGGATTTTCTAAAACCGTTCTTTGCATTGCATTCTTCGGAAATGCTAACACAACATCTGTAACATTATGAAGAGCGTATGAGAAATCTGAACTGATACCTTCAGGAGTGATGCAACCTCCATTTAGTGAACGAACGTCAATATGTTGAGCTGGAATCATGAATGGATCTTCCTTACTGAATAAACGTGGTATTGCTTTAACTGATTCTTCAATTAAACCGTATCCTGGTGTAATGCATTTATCCTCTAAAACTTCCATCTTTGTGCATGAAATAATAACGTCATCAACTGTTGCGTCAGCAGATGTAGCGGCTAAGCTTGTAATTAATTTGGCAGGAAGTCCGATTTGTTGGAATTTGCGATCATATTTATAAACATGATTCATAATCTTTTCATAATTTTCATCAGTTATCTTTTCATAAACGTAATTTTGTAAATCAGCAACTCTTAACGGGTCAACCTGACAAAATACTAAAGTATCCCTGAAAACATAATATTTAAGAATGATTTCACCAAATGATTTAGGATAATCATCGAACGCCTGAAATGCTAACAAATCATTTACCGGAATAATCATATCAAAAGTGATATCAACTTCTTCATTTGCTTTCTTGAAAACTTCTGAAGGGTCAATATATTTACCACATACTGAGTTATCATATTTTTGAACATTATTATATAACGAATGAACAAACTTTTTAACTTTCCTTTCTGATTTTGGTTTATATGTTGCAAATGCGAAAGATTCACGGGCGCAATCCATCTGAAGATAACCGGCATCACCTCTTTCGGTTTCTACTTCTAATTGTTTAAAGCTTTGATTTGATGATTTGTAACCAACGAATAAACGCATACATTTAAAAGCGGCATCACATGTGAAAGCTTTATTTGAAACTAGAGTTGCTTTAACTTTGCGTTTAATATATGTGTCACCTAATTGGTTCACATCATGAGCCGGATTTGTAATTCTTAAATGAGTTTGTTTATCATCAAAATATGGAGCATCAGAGTCATAGCATGAACTTTCAAGTTCTCTATAATATCTTCTTCCGTCATTCTTTGCAATATTTCATTTATCTTTTCGAATGAATGAAACACATTTCCATTAATTGGTTTAGTGTTTGGCACCAAATAGTTAGTCGTCATTTATTATTAAATAAAAAATCAAAATTAAAATATGAAAATGAATTTTTAATTTTAATGAAATAATCAACTATGGCTGCAGGATTCTTTAAGAAACTGTGGGATAAAGTAAAAAGAGGAGCGCATAAAGTTTGGGAAACAATGAAGAAAGGAGCGAATTGGATATTTAAGAATAAAGAAGCAATTAGTGACGTTGCTGAATCAATAACACCAAAAGCTGCCCCAATAAGAGAAATTTTAAATAAAGGAGAAAAAGTTTATCAAAGACTACAACCAATACTAAGATAAAAATAATATTTATTTATTTTTCCACTATTTACCCCCTATTTTATTAAGTATTCCTTCAGCAATTCCACCAATTGCGTTACCTGCTTGTGCTCCCATCGCCGGATTACCTGCTTTAGTACCTAATACTCCACCTATGATAGTTCCTGCCGTTTTCGCTACTGGTGCCAAAAAGTTTGCAACAGGTTTAATAACCTTTTTATAAACCCAACCTGCAGCTTTCTTAATTCCATCCCATAATTTTTTAAAGAATCCTGCCGCCATTTCTGATTTAATATTAATTAAAAAATATATTTCATCACTTATATTCTAATTTTTATTTAATGATAAATGAAACCAATTTTAAAAATAAATGAAACAGAGGAGGAAGAAATAAATGAAAGTGAAAATGTTCAACAAAAAATAAACGTTGTTAAACCAATTACTGAAATAAAATTTTTTTCATCTGTTGATGAATTTAATGACTATTATGCTAATAATAAAAAATTATTTGAAGAATTGACAACATGTAAATTGAATAAAATGTTTAAAGTTGATGGATTCAAAATTTCAAAAATAAAAGGAGTGGTTAGTTTGAAATCTATTCCTCAATCAAGAATCACCTCATTAATGAAAATTGATGATTTAACAAAAAGAATAGAAATTATTGAAGAGCGAATAAATCAAATTATTGATTTCATAAATCATGACTCGTTGAGCCCGGGTCCTTAAAGCTCATCACTGAGTTCAAGGTTATATTCATCAAATATTTCATTATTAAATGCAACTTCTGCTAGTTTTTATTTTTTCAATACGATCATTTGAAAGTCTATCGTTTAATTTTTTCTGAAGTTTTTCATTTTCTAGTTCTGAAACTTTATTTGGATGATATTTAAACCCGTTAAATTCTTTTTCCTCAGTTTTGATCATTAATTTACAAAGAACTTTTGTGGTTGGAATTTGTTTAAACCATTTATCATTAATATTTGTTATATATTCAATATCTGGAATTAATTCCCAAATTTTTGCATTTTCAATTAATTTATTATCAAATGCAAAAGCAATAAGTTTAATATTAAACTTACCTTTATAATATAAACTTTCTACATAATCATCGAAATAAACATCTACTTGTTTAACATTTTCAAGAATTGGTGAAAGAGCATCCATTAATTGATTGACGGTTACGAATCTTGATCCACTCATTTTCATACAAATTAAAAAATAAATTATTCAAAAATGTAAGACATGAATTTTTAAAGTTTATTTTTTTATTTTTTTTATTTTTTTTATTTCATTATGTATGGGTTTAGTGTAAATGTCTTACAATTTTGAAAATTTTTTAAATCTTGATTTATTCAAAAACGTAAGAATAAAAACCGTAAGAATCATACATTTTTTACTTCATATGTTAAAAAAAATGATACAAAATCACTCGATATTGTATGAATTCTTACGTTTACAAAAAAAGTCACAAAACCCGCATTATATACTACTTATATTTATATATGTATATATTTATATATGTATATATTTATATATGTATATATTTATATATGTATATATTTATATATGTATATATTTATATATGTATATATTTATATATGTATATATTTATATATGTATATATTTATATATGTATATATTTATATATGTATATATTTATATATGTATATATTTATATATGTATATATTTATATATGTATATATTTATATATGTATATATTTATATATGTATATATTTATATATGTATATATTTATATATGTATATATTTATATATGTATATATTTATATATGTATATATTTATATATGTATATATATTTATATATGTATATATTTATATATGTATATATATTTATATATGTATATATTTATATATGTATATATTTATATATGTATATATTTATATATGTATATATTTATATATGTATATATTTATATATGTATATATATTTATATATGTATATATTTATATATGTATATATTTATATATGTATATATTTATATATGTATATATTTATATATGTATATATTTATATATGTATATATTTATATATGTATATATTTATATATGTATATATTTATATATGTATATATTTATATATGTATATATTTATATATGTATATATTTATTATGTATTATTTATATATGTATATATTTATATATGTATATATTTATATATGTATATATTTATATATGTATATATTTATATATGTATATATTTATATATGTATATATTTATATATGTATATATTTATATATGTATATTTATATATGTATATATTTTATATGTATATATTTATATATGTAATATATTTATATATGTATATATTTATATATGTATATATTTATATATGTATATATTTATATATGTATATATTTATATATGTATATATTTATATATGAATAAATAATACATCAAACTAGTTTTAGAGTTGATAGTAAGAAGCGAAGAACAGTACCAGTAAGATACAGCAGTAGTAGCTGCTTCATGCTGCATTGAGTATTGTTGAATAATTTGAAGTAGTGGTTTTTGAAATCAGCACCCCTATGAGAGCGCTGGCGACCGAAACACCACTAGTAAGATTGTGTATTAGAAACTGCTTCATGCTGTGTTGAGTAAGCTTCGATATCTTTATCAGACCACCTTTAAATTAACCACTCACATTCTCACTGTGGTCCATCTAAAATTTGTAAACTTTATGACATAAAATTATATTATATGCAGGATCCCACCTATTACTTAATCTTTTTGGAATAAATGTTTTATAATATTTATCGATTGATTGTAATTTTTTGTATAAAAAAAGTTTTTTATTTATATTAAAAATATATTCGGTTAATGATATTATCTTATAATTTGTAAATAAATCTAGTAATAAAATAACTTTAATAGTTGGTGTCACTTTTTCGAAAATTCTGGTTTTTTCTAGAATTTCTTAGAAAACTGTTAACATTTGGTTCAATTTCAATTAAATAAGAATCTTCATTTCTAAACAGGCCAATTCCAGTAGATATACTCAAGTTATCGAGAATTTGCTGATCTACAATAAGAATATCTGTCATTCCAATCTTTGTCGATACATTATAGTGAATTAATTTTGCTTTTTCATAATTTTCTTCAGAAACAAGTAATGCGTATGGAGATTCGCCTAAATTATCGTAAAGCTCTTCCGATGTAGATATTTTTTCTAATTTTGATTCAATAAAAATTTGAACTAATTTTATAAATGAACTTTCTTGTTCTGGATATTCAAATATAGCTATGTTTCGTCCATTATCAAACAGTAATACAATTGGTAAATTCAAATTTAATTCTTTTGATATTTTTAATGTAAATTCCTCTGAAATCTGGACAAAATCGCATTGATCAAAGTATGCATCATGTAATATTCGATATGTTGTTGGAATAATCTTTACAGCTCGGTGTTTGGAGTTCATTCCGATTGCAATTACTTTATTTCTTGAAGAAACAAAGCTATTGAACTGAGATTCATCAAATATATAATTGAAAGCATCATAGTCGTCTGCAAACGGGACAAAAGCACTTTCAATTATTCCTACAAACAAGAAAAGAAACATATAAAAAATTTTAGAAAAAAGAGGGGCTAGAATTAGATGAAAATCATTAATGAGATGCAAAATTTTTTATGAATATTGATCGTTCAAACTAAATTAAAATGATATTCTGCTTTGAATAAAGGAACACATAACAATGAATAGCATAAAGTGAAGGCAAATCAAATTTATAATATTGAATGAAAAATTTTTGTTGAGAAAATTTTCAACTGAAATGATCGCGTAAATTCAATGAAGGGAAATATGAGTAGTGTGAAGATAATAATCAAAACGTGCTTTTGATAGGTATCAAAGAAATAAATTTTTCAAAAATATACATTTTATTTAAAACAACAAATAAGTGGAAAATTTTATTTCATAGAATCTGATTTGAATGATATTCAATTTTGATCGACCATCATTATGAAAGTCGGTAGTTCATCTGCTATCACCAAATATAAATATATAATCATATCGTTGTAGAGTATTTTTTATGATCGTCTCTCAAATTTTTCAGATAATTACTCATTTCTACAAAATGGGATGCGCAGAGTCTATGAGCGATACTCCAATAAAGCCATCTGCTGATATTCGAAAGGGTGTTCAGAACCATTATAGCTCTGACACTTATAGAATTAAAGATGCAACAGGAATTAAGCTAAATTTCGAATCTGGCAAAATTGGCGGAAGGGCTTTTGAAGCTATCAACCTCTCTAGCTGTGCTGTTTATATAAGTGATATAGTAGATAGAATAACGATAACCAATTGCACTCACTGCACCTTTGCCTTGGCAACAATTCGGAATACAATTCAAGTCATCGACTGCGATGACTGCCAATTTACAGCTGTATGCAGCCAGTTTAGAATAAGGGACTCTAAAAACTGTGATGTGTTCCTCCACACAAAGCAGAAAAGCATTATCGAAAAGTCAACATCAATTACATTTGGCTGCGGAAACTATTCTTACAGAAATATTATTGAGCAAATGGAAATGGTTCACCTTGATCCTTATATTAATATGTTCCATCAAGTCAGTGATATCACTCCAGGATTATCCAAATACCAAGTTAAGGAAGGCGAGAAATCATCAATTCCATCATTAGATGGATCATGTTTACTTCCGTTCTTCTACCCACCAACAGATAATTTTGATTCTGTTGATTTTAACGAAGGAGATTGGGAAAAATTAACGCGAAATTCCTTAGAAGATGGAATTCAACTGTACAACATCCGCAAATCCGGCAGAATTATTACTGCCAGATATCGAGAAAATGCCAAGCCACAGAGTAGTACAATTTCTGCACAATCTTAATTTTTTATTTGTTTTGATCTAAACTGTTTGTTATTCTTTTCCGGTGATATATTTTCATATTATTTTTTATAACAGTTTCTAGATATCAAATATTTTTCTATTTTCGCGTTGGGAAATCATTTAACTAGTATCATGCTATTGATTTTATAAGGAGATCAAGTTAAATAGCCTATTTGTCAAAAAGATTTCTGACAATGGCAGATTGTGACCATTCGGAAGTAATATGATTTACGTAGCTTATGGATTATATAGAAAACATTTTTAAATTTAGAATTGAAATTTATTGATCAAAACAAAGATCTAATCAAAACGGATAGCGAAACATTAATAGAATACACAAGTGCAATGTCGTTCAATCGTTAAAAATATTCAATTTCGAGTAATTGCTTTGAAGTTTTACTGAATTCATCATGTTTGGGCATTTTTCTTTTACGATTTGTTATCAAATTATTTTTGAATGTCATTTATGCCATTTCCACAAATTTTCTTTCCCAATATCGAAATAACGTGTTTTGAAAATTCAGATGATAGACGGGAGATTAGGGCGTGCAACATCCCGTCTTTTAACGAACGAACAAAATATTTTAAAGGAAAAAGAGCTTGCCAAGAAGCTTGGCAAAATTCCACCTGAAGAAAGTGTGAAAATTCCTCAAATTGGCGAATGGAGTCTTTCACTTAGCAAAACTGCTACAACTTCAACAAAACAATTACCATCTCCACTATAAAATCACCAAAACAATCAAAATCAAAAACAGGCGAGCAATTTATCGGTCCAGTTTATCAACACGAATTCATGTTCCTAAATCTAGGAATGCTGCTGGCCAAATCAATCCTATCGAGCGCGTCAGTTTCCCAGCAGGAACAACTACAACAGATTTAAATGATATTCTGAAATCAAGAACAATTAATCCAATTAAACCAATTCCTCCGCTCAATCAGGAAGAAAATCTACAAGAACCACAGTTCGTACCATCCGATATTTTCGATGATTCTACATATGAAGAATTCCCTTTGGAAGAATTAATGAAAAATCCAATCGGCTTTTCGAGATATCAGGACTTAGATGGTCACATTTACTGGTCGAAATGCAAAGTAATCGAGTACAACCAAGAGAAACACTTGTTCTTGATCGAATGGACCTCAACTGGAAGAAGAAAATACGTTTCAAGGTTCAATTTGCGTTTTGAGCGCGAAAACCAGGATCTTTTCAACAAAAGAGTGGCTGCAGCTAAAAGAGGAGCTGCTTTATACGAGGCTTCTGTGAGATATCAAGTTAGAATCGATACAATGCCAAGAACGAACCTTCCTGAGCTTTCTTCCAGAGAACATCCAGTCAATATATGATAAAATCAATCTACCAAACGACTTCAAACGCGGTGAAGAAATAAAACAAAGATTAATTAAAGAAATCTGCGAAGAATTCAAGACAGTGAACAACGAACTTGAATTCGAACACGAGCTGGAGTTCAACCAGCTTATCCCCAATCGTGAAGAGTTCTTTGCTGTTCTAAGTCAAAAACCGAAACCTCCGAAAATGGAATTGATCTTTAACAATCATACTGAGTACAAAGAGAACCAGAAGAGGCTGAACGAGTTCCTTTTATTCGCTTATCCTGTTTTTCAGCGCGCAATTTACCAAATTTGGGCAATTTTCGACCATTCTTCGAATTACAGACTTCTCACAAAAGGTTTCGATATTAACATTACAGGAATATATCTCCAAGCAATATACAAATCTTTCATCAGTTTCTTCAAATCTCAAAACATCTATCCAAAATACGTTAGAAAATGCAGTTTCTACAACATTTGGTGAGAAATTAACACCAAAGGAACGCGATGTCCGACCAATTGGCTACTTTGGCCACAAGAATGCTTCATACAGTTTTATACATTATTATCAACGAATCAATGAACGAATTCATGGGATCATTCGAGAAATACCAAACAGATAAAAACGCCGAACCACAAATTACTGTCAAACTTGCATTTTCTGAAGATAAATTAATAACTGTCGATCCAACATTGGATGTATCGAGAGAACAGATACTAGGATTGACTTCCCAGCTCGAGTCATCAGCCCAGGACATGCTGAGAATCAAATCTTCATTGTTTGAGGTAGATACGACATCTGTCTCATTCCAGGACATAAACGAACTTATTCAAAACAGAATTGAGCCATTTACAAATATTATTGACTCGTTATTTTCACAAACCAAGCGTTTTATTACAGACCATGAGTTTTTAGCTCCTGTATTAGGTCTAGATCCAAACGAGTACGCCATATCGTTCGATCCAAGTGGTAAGAAGACCCTTGACGAGTACAGACATCAACTTGGAGAGTTTACAAAAGTATTAAATTCAATTCAAGAAATGCAAGAGTTCTACAACATCAATTTCTTCAAGATCATGTGTACGGACTTCAAACAGAACTCAATTGTCCATTGCCAGAACCTCATTTACAACTTTTTGAGCCACATAAACAAATTCGTCCTTAAAGACTTGGATTCATTGAACAACGACTTCAATGAGATCACCGTTGAACTCAAGAAGATCCCAGAGACCCAGAAAGCTTAGCAGAAATGAAGAAATACATGGTCAAAATTTATGATACGGTACAGAACCGTACAGACCTTATTAATACGATTAATAACAGGTTTACATTCCTTGAAGAGTTCCAATTCGACATTTCCAACGAAGAAATCGAGTATTGGTACAAAATCCGACAAATGCCAGTCAAAATTTCGACTTTACTCGATGAAACAGAGCGAATCCTGTCTATTGAACGTATCAAGATGATCAGAGAGCTCAAGGTTAACCAGAAGAAGCTAGAAGACGAAGCATTCGATCTTTCGGAGAAAGTTATGATGTTTGCACAGAAATACAACGATTTAGAGATGACTGTTGAAGCTGTTGACCAAGTAAACGAGATGCAGAAGTGTATGGAAGAGATGCAGGCCGAACAGGACACTTACAACAGGCATGAAAAGTTGTTTAGTTTCGAACAAGGATCAAACAAAGTTTTGGTTAAGTTACAAAGCGAATTTACACCATTACATACTTTGTGGAACTTAGCCAACGACTGGCAAACAACACGCGCACTGTGGTTGGACACTTCTTTCACACAGATAAAGCCAGAGCCAATGAACCAATTCATTATTCAAGCGACCAAAAAATTGAATAAATTGAAAAAAGAATTGGCCGACCAACATTTCTTAGTTGACAGGGTATTGAATCCTTTGAGTCAACAAATTGATGAATTCAAGAAACACGTACCATTAATTATGAAATTACGACATCCTGGCATCAAAACAAAACATTGGGAAGAAATTTCGAAAGTTGTTGGTTTCAATGCAGCTCCTGACTTAGAATTAACACTCCAGGGATTCTTGGATTTGCATTTCGAACAGTGGATGGAACAAGTAACACAAATAGCAAATGTTGCTGCGCAAGAATACACTCTGGAAACATCTTTGGATCAAATGGATGCTGATTTACAAACAAAGAAATTTGTTACTTCTGAATTCAGAAATTCCGGTCAATTTATTCTCAATGAAATTGATGATATCACTTCTACTATTGATGACCAATTAGTCACAACGCAAACTATCCTTGCATCTCCTTTCATTGAGCCTGTAAAGAAGAGAGCACAGGAAAGACTCAGTTTTCTTCATTTGTCAGAAAAAATCATTATGAAATGGATTTCTTGTCAAAAGAACTGGTTGTATTTACAGCCAATTTTCACAGGAACATCCATACAACAGAAGCTGGCAAAAGAAGCAAGATTGAACGGAACACATAATCATCCTGAATTCCAAACAGTTATGACAAGGGATGGATTATTCGACCAATTAAATCAATGCAACAATTTATTGGACCAAATCAATATCGGATTGAACAAATACTTGGAAGCAAAGAGAATGGGATTCCCCAGATTCTTCTTCTTGAGTAATGACGAACTGATAACTATATTAAGTCATTCGAAAGAAATTGGAAAAGTTCAAGAAAGTTTGTCTAAATTGTTTGAATACGTAAATACTGTGACAATGGATGGTGATGACATTGTATCAATGAATGACAGTGAAGGAGAGAAAGTCAAATTGTTTAATCCTGTACAATTCGATACTCCTGAAATAGAAGATTGGCTAAATAACTTTGAAGCAGAAATGAAACATTCTTTGAATCAATATATCGAACAAGCGAATATGGCTATAAAGAAACAATCAAAAGAAGAATGGATAACATCATTCCCTGCACAAGTTATTTTGATAACAAACCAAATAAACTGGAGATTACAAGTAACACAAGTTTTGTCCGGCCAAAAACTTCAAGCAATGAAAGTTTTGTTGCAAAAATATTTGGAACAGTTAGAAACATTGACGGGATTAGTGAGAAAACCAATAGATAGATTGACAAGACAGGTTTTGTCTTGTTTGTTGATCTTGGAAGTACATAACCGTGAGATCATCAAAGATTTCGTTCATAAAGAAGTTGTTGATATCGAATCATTTAAATGGCTCCAACAATTGAGATATTATTGGGAAGATTCAACAGTAATTGTTCGCTCAATTAACAATGTTTTCGAGTATTCTTATGAATACGCGGGTAATTCAACACGATTAGTCATTACTCCTTT
Source organism: Trichomonas vaginalis G3 (assembly GCF_026262505.1). Taxonomy (NCBI): domain Eukaryota; phylum Parabasalia; order Trichomonadida; family Trichomonadidae; genus Trichomonas; species Trichomonas vaginalis. The sequence goes on from NC_067207.1 coordinate 34,315,063, forward strand.
GACTGATAGATGCTACCAAACATTGTTATGCGCGTTCAGAATGAATCTTAGCGGTGCTCCAAGCGGTCCAGCAGGTACAGGAAAAACAGAAACAGTTAGAGATTGCGCGAAAGCACTTGGAAGATCTTGCGTCGTTTACAATTGTTCTGAAGAAGTTACTCCTGAACAAATGTCACAGTTCTTCGCAGGTCTTTCTAGTTCAGGATCGTGGTCTTGCTTCGATGAATTCAACCGTATTAACATCGAAGTTCTTTCTGTTATTGCACAACAAGTCAGAACAATTCAAAATGCAATTGCTGAAAATGCACAAACATTTCAATTGGATAAAAGATCGTTGAAATTGAATCCTAATGCAGCAATTTGCATCACAATGAACCCTGGTTACGCAGGAAGAACTGAGCTACCAGATAACTTGAAAGCATTGTTCAGACCATGCGCAATGATGGTCCCTGATTTCATTTTCATTTCAGAAATTTTGCTTTTCTCCGGCGGTTTTACAACCGCTTCTTCATTGGCTGTCAAATTAGTTGCATTGTTTGATTTGTGCAGGAAACAGTTATCAAACAGCCACCACTACGATTGGGGCTTGAGAGCCATGAAAGCCATTCTTTCAACAGCAGGAAAAGCAAAGAGAAATGACTTGGAAGCAAACGAATCATTACTTTTAGTCAGAACAATAAGAGATTGCACACTTCCGAAATTGATTTCTGATGATATTCCTTTATTCAATGGCATATTAAGTGATGTATTCCCGAATGTTGAATACAACAAACCATCGAATGATGACTTCTTGAATTCCTTGAAGGAGTCAATCAAACAAATCCAAGAACAGCCATTGGATATAACTATCGCAAAAGCTACTGAGTTATACGAAACAACATTGGTCAGACACGGAATTATGTTGGTCGGTGGCGCGATGGGCGGAAAATCAACAGCATGGAAATCTCTTTCTTTAGCTTTGACTGATCTTTCAAAGACAAACAACAGTTTGTACAAGCCAATACAAGTGGAATCCCTCAATCCAAAGGCAATCTCTATTGCAGAACTCTACGGTTCCTTCAATCCTGTAACAAGTGAATGGGCTGACGGCGTTTTGTCAAAAATCATCAGAGAAATGTCATTTTCTGAACAAACCGTTGGCAAATGGATTATCGTTGATGGTCCTGTCGATTCCTTGTGGATTGAGTCAATGAACTCATTGTTGGATGATAACAAAGTCCTTTGCCTTCCGAATAACGAGCGTATCCAGTTATCGCCACATGTCAAAATGATGTTCGAAGTTGACAATTTGGATGAAGCATCTCCTGCAACTGTTTCTCGTTGCGGAATGGTCTATTTCGATCCAAGTGTTTTGAGTTGGACAGCATTGGCTGATTCATGGAGAGACTCACTACTCGAAAAACAAGCAACAGTTGCTAATTACGTGAGAGAACTCATGAATTCATGGTTACCAAATTGTCTACAATTCATTACAAATGATGCTCTCAAAAATTAGCGTGCCTCAGATTCAAATTATATGAGTAACATTTTGCAAAAGGGACTTAAGGGTGCACACGAGAGGATCATGTAAACTTCAGAATTTAGAACCTTATTTTTAGGCATTATCTTGGCTACCTATTTAGGCTCGAAAAGCAAAAAATATCAAAAAATACAACTTGACTCCATTATGACCCTTTCATGGAGGTAGTTTTTATCCGCTAGTATTTTCCCTTTGAATCTCTTTACAATTCGAAATCAAATTCAAATCTCAGTAGAAGAAAGGAAGAATCGACTTACTACGGTTGTAATACGAATAAATACATATATTTAATTATTTTTATTTACATAATAATTGTTTGAAGCTCATATTCCATCAAATTTTTAAATAAAAACATTAAAATGTTGAAAATGTTCATATATTTTAATAGGGTTTTGGCACTTTATTGAGGAATTACTACATACATAGTCGAACTGAACTTGATATTTTGAAATTTAAATTATTTATCAAAATTAAAATTTAACTTGACATTTATAATTATTTAGTCATATTTTGCATAATTCTAAGTAGATTTTGTAAAAAATCAAGAAAGAAAAATTTTAACGTGCTTTATTTTTTCTTTTTTATAATAATACATATTATTATATAATTAACATATTCATAATGTTTCACCCTTTCAAAAATATAATCCTCCTCCTCTCAATAAACGTACATACGGGTGGCCTCTTTTTTCAAAAAATTAAAATTTGAAATTTTGGGCTCAAATATTAGAGATTTTTTCAACCTTCAACGATATATGTTGTCTATATCAGACCTCCTTTCTTTTTGATACTTAACATTGTTCCTAAATCTTAGCCGTTAAGGCTGTTCTGAAAATATTTTTTTTTCGAAAAAATTCGAAAAAAATTCTTAAAATTCAAAAATCCCTTAATTCCTGAGGATTTTGGAAAAAAGTTTTTACATGAACATGTGTATATTATATGAAGTATATTGATAAGGTAAAAATCAAATTTTATTGCATATTCATCGAGAAAATAAACTAACGAATCCCTCAAAATTGAGAGGGTAATCCTCCTCCTCTCAAATAAACGTACATACGGGTGCACCCTCAAATCATATCCAATACACATGCATAATCAAAGGCATGACATTATACAAGAAAAATTCATTATGAAACCATGAGATAGACATAATATTTTTACGATTTACATTCGAAGGAAACCAATTCAATTGAATGGACCTATATGAATTCATAGTCGATTATTTCTCTCACAAAACATTTTTACTTCATTTTTAGATAAATCATGGATATTCCTCAGCTAGGATATGGAACATTCTTGGCAACAGATCCTACAAAACTCAAGGCAGCACTTCATTACGCAATCGAAGAATGTGGTGTCCGAAATCTTGATTGTGCCTGGGGATACAACAATCAAGATGTTATTGGTGATACATTGAAAGAGATCTTTGATAAAGGTAAAATCAAACGCGAAGATATTTTCATTACTTCTAAGCTTTGGTGTACTCATCACAGACCAGATCTAGTCGAATATGAACTCAAAGAGACATTACAACAGTTACAGCTCGATTATATTGATCTATGGTTGATGCATATGCCAATTGCTCTCCAATCAAGAACAGATCGAGAATATTTTCCAAAAGATTCCAATGGAAAAGTTATTTATGAACAGATAGATATACTTGACACATATAAAGCGATGGAAGAATGCATGAAGAAAGGAATGACACGTCATATTGGTGTTTCTAACTTCTCAATCGAACAACTTGAACGTGTTTGGTTCAACTGTGATATCAAACCATATGCAAATCAAGTCGAATGCCATGTTTACAAACAACATCATCCACTTATTGATTATTGTGAGAGTCACAACATCTTTTTGATGGCACACACAACTATTGGACATCCACCTCTTAAAGGATATCGCGGTTGCACATTAATTGAAGATCCAGATGTTGTTAGTATTGCAAACAAAATCGGAAAAACACCAGCACAAGTTTGTATCAAATTCTTAATCCAAATGAGTCCTAAAGTTATTGCAATTCCTATGTCATTAAATCCAACAAACATCAAACTTAATTACGACATGAATTTCATTCTGAATGACTCACAAATGTCTAAACTCAAGTCTCTTGATAGATTTTATGCTTTTAAGTATTATCCAGACGTTTTTGGTGTTGATGTTCTTGGTTATGGATTCAATGTTTGGGCTTAATCTTATTTTTTTTTTCTTTATTGTTTTCTTGTTAGATAAACCAATCCAATCTGTCTTATTGTCATTAAAATTGCTTTTTGAGTGTTTAGAGAAACAAGATTTGGGAAAATTTTTAATTAAAAGAAGTTCAAATGAAAATGGAGTTTCTAAAAAAAAAAAAAAAAAAAAAAAAAGGTAGTGGGGCTTCCAGGCGCGTTGCGCCCTCTAGCCCTGAAGATGTTTAGTATAAATGAAGTTTTTATTCGGAGGGCTTCCAGGCGCGTTGCGCCCTCTAGCCCCGAAGATGTTTAGTATAAATGAAGTTTTTATTCGGAAAATTGTTAGTCTTCTGGGTCGAAAACATTATATAATGTTTCACTTTTCACAAATTATATATGTTTTCATGTTTTGTCACTTTTCTGTCACTTTTCGGGTAAAAACATTTTTATTATTATATATAAATGAATTTTACAAAACCTCCGTTACCGTTCTTTGGAAATAAGAGTAAATGTAAAGATATTCTATTGAGAGAACTTAAGAAACTACCGAATGGTCTAACATTTGTAGATTTGTTCGGTGGAAGTTTCTATATATCCCATTTGTGCCATACAATATTCCCAGACTCAAAGATTATATGCAATGACTTCGACAACTATATGGACCGTCTCAAACATATACCAGACACAAACAATATATTGAAAGAGTTAAAAGAAAAGATACCTATAGGTAAGATGGAACGTATACCATTAGATAAGAAAAATATTGTGAGAGAGGTTTTGAAAAAAGCAGAATATATAGACTGGGATAGTATATCTGCTAGACTATTATATAGTGGTTCTATAAGAGTTCATGACATTGAAACACTTATGTCAAAAGTTTTATATCTTAACTATACAAATGTTTTCAAAGAGGACATAGAAAAATATATTGAGGGTATAGAGTTTGTGAGATGTCATTGGACAGATTTGTATGAAAAATATAAAGACAAGGAAAATGTTTTCTTTATAGTGGACCCGCCGTTCTATAACACATGGGATTTTCAATACCAAGTAGACTGGACTTTGAGAGACTCTTTAGAAACTTTAGACGTTTTACATAACCATCCATGCTTTTACTTTACATCCGATAAAAGTGGTTTGGAAACCGTTATGAGATGGTTAGAGGACATACATGACTATGAGTTTATATATGACAAGATAGAATATGAGAGAGGTCCTATAAACCGGAGAAAGTGTCACAATAAAGAAATTTTATTAGTAAGTAAATGTGGTTTGAAATAGGACTACTTGTTTTAGGTTTTTTCCATTGTGTCATTTATTTCTTTGACGTGGCAGAAAAGTACAGAGAATATGAAGATGAACCAATGCCTGCAAATGTTCAGTATATGTACTCGTAAGAGATATTTTTATCTAATATTAAATGGACGCACAGAACTTAGCGAATGCACAGCAACCTGGACAACCAAACCCAGAGAATATTCCAAATGAAGTTAGAATACAAACTGCAATGGCAAACTATGGTCAAGTGCCAACAGATGTACAAATGCAAACTGCCATGTCAAATGACGCTGCGTTAGGTTTGCCACCATGGTATGCAAATATGAGATGGAAAGAGTTTTATACAAACCCTGAAGTGGGATATAAACAACTTTATGCAGATGACGCGAACACAGGAGTTGACCCAGAATATGTTTTCTACCAGAGGAGAAACAGAATGTATGAGCTCCAGTTAAAGAATGCTATGGAACTCAACAGGAAACGTAAGAGACTAGGCGGACATTAGATTTTTACATATAGTAAAATGGGTTTCTTCAGTAAGATAGGAAACTTCTTTCGAAATGTTGGAAGAGGTATATGGAATGGAATAAAAACCGTAGGAAGAGGAATTTGGAACGGAGTCAAAAATATTGGTAAAAGAGTAGGTCAGTTCGTTGGTATTATACCTAAAGACCCTGAACCAGAAGAACAAGCTCCTGTTATACAACAGCCTGAACCTGCACCACAGTCTAGTTGGCAACCAAATCCAACACCTCAACCGTATTAAAAAATTATATTTTTACCGTTCGATAGTAGTTGTATATGAAACTAAGTTCTAAGTAAAACACATGGTATAATGGAATTATTCTTTTTCTTCCATCTGTAGTAAACCATACTTGAAAGTCTGAAATACTTCCACTTGGTGGTTCGTATAACTTTGTAGGTTTTTCGTAAAAGTCATTTGCCAAGCATAAGAAAGAGTTTTGGGCGCCAGAAAATGAAGCATGAACAATAATAGCATCTTGGTCGAAAACATCTTTAAATAAATATGGTTCATCTCTTGCATATCGACTGTAAATATTTGCTAAAGGAAGTTCGACTTTCTGATTTAACATTCTTTGCAAATAATACCATGACATTGCAGTGAATTCTGTATATATTTGTTCGTCTTTATTTGGATTGTTTTCGTAGATTTGAAATGACACTTGTGAATTTTGTTTGTCATATACAATTCTCACATAAAGTGTGCTCTCGGTATTTGCATATTCATCAGCATATTTTGCATAACATGAATTTATTTTATCTTCTATATTTTTTAACGCAGTCTGTAGAGAAGATGAAAGGTCAACTTGTATTAGTTCAATTTCTTCCCACATTTTTCGTTTCCCTTCAGATATATAATCTATATGAAACCTTACAATAAATGGAAAACTTTTATCTTCTACAGACACAAACTTCATTCTACGAAAGCCAATAGCTTTTGTGACAGATGGGTCTCTTAACCATCTTAATGGGTAGTCAAAACGATAGCCTTCATGCTTTACGGTATCTGTCTCAAACTTTTGACCGACATTAGTAAAAAGTTCATCTAATGGTTTAGTTGTAGCAACTCTTGAATTTTCTTTTTCTATTGGAAGCATATTTTATCTAGAATAAAAATGTCGAAAGATATTGCTTCCATGAGAGAAATACAACACAACCGACAACTCATTATGCAAGCTCTAAATAAGAACACAACAAACTTTTCAAACTACTCTAAGATATCTGAGTCATTGAAAGAAGGAAACTTAAAACTGACATTAAACCCAATGACAGATGAGTTTCTATTTCAAGACAAGAAGAACAATACTGTCTGTATAAATCCAACAAAAGGAACTTTAAACGAGAAACCTATAAATGAACTTCTTTTGAAAACAGATGTTGACAACAAAGCTGACAAAGAATATGTAGACGATGCAATAGCAAAAGAAGAAGAAAGAGCTAACAATGCTTATGCAACAAAAGAACATACTCATCCTGAACTAGCAGACAAAACATATGTTGACAATAAAATGTCAAGTGAAGTGACAAGAGCTGAAAACGAATATTCTAAAAAGACTCATACACATTCTATATCTGAAATAACAGACTTACAAGAAACCTTAAACAGTAAAAGTGCCGTTGGACATACACATACCATTGCAAATATTACAAACTTACAAGAAACCTTAAACAGGAAAAGTGCCGTTGGACATACACATACATCTTCTGAAATAACAGACTTAAACGTTAGCCTTGAAAAGAAAGCAGATAAAACATATGTCAACGGAATATACCAAAGTTTGATAGGAACAACAAAAAATATTGAAACTATTGTTGGGGATGTTTCTATCTATGAAGAAAATAAATATTTTAGATGGGAGTTTGTACATTCCTTAAAAAATGGTACACGGTGTAAACTCATTCCGAAAAATAACAATGAAATGTATGTAAGCTATATAAAGAATGATGGTACACAAGTTAAAGTTCCATTAGACAACAACTGCTACTTAAACTTATATGGAGACGAACAAAAGAAATATTTCCGAGTTTATGAAATGGCAGATATGACATTGCCTGACCCAGCTCCAGCACCATATTATTATGACTATGTAGATGACGAAGGAACACTACATGCAGATGAACAAAAGCAAACATTATATTTAGATTATTATAGATATAAAAGATATAATGCAATAGAAAAAACGAGAATAGTATATTATTATATAGATGACAGAAATAAATATTATAGTCAAGATTTTACCTACCCTGAAAACATAAGATTATATTATAAAAAATATTCTGACACAAACCAGAAGAAACCTGAAATAGTTGCACTATATTTTAAGTTCAAAAGAGACAATCCTATAATGTCTCATATGTTTGATTTAATGAACCCAGTAGGTTCTATTTATACATCTATGGAAGCAAGAGGTCCTCAAGTAATGTTTGGTGTTGGTGCATGGGAACAAATAGTCGACAGGTTTTTGTATTGTGCAAACTCTTCAAAGGAAACAGGTGGAAGTAAAACGATTTCAGGTGAAAATTTACCTGCACATAGTCACTACATAGATTTAAGTACATCTCAAGCAGGTTGGCATAAGCATAGATATTGGGATTGGTCAGCAATGACAAAAGGTAAAGGATATGATGTTGAAGATAACGTTAAGTTTGCTATAAATTGTTACTGGGATGACACTCAGGGAGAAGGAAACCATACACATCGCGTTTCAGGATATACGCAAACAACGGGACAAAGTAAAGAATACATGCCACCTTACATGACAGTTTACGCATGGTATAGAATTGCTTAGTCGTCATTTTCAACTTCTTTAGCATATTCGTCAGGAGTTGTCTTATATTTGTTAGGAACTGTCTTTGAAAGTATACCACCTTGAACTTTGACAAGTTTGAAACGAGGTCTGACAATAGTAGTTTTATCTTCTGCTTGCAGTGTGTACATTTTGCCATGTTTGCCTAAAACTTCATAATATTCTCTTGTATACTTTCTTCTATTTTTACGAACACGAATGTGAGTACCTGTCGGGTTCCCATTGTTGTCATAGTCAATAGTATTTTCATATGGGTCGCGTTTAGGTATTTCTATTTTTACTTTGTCACCTTTCTGAAGTTTGAAGCCCGGCATTCTTTCTTGTTTGTCTCTTTTGACTAAATTATTAAATATATAGTCTTTCTCTAAGTCAGGGTTGTTTTTCATTTCTTCGGGGGAGTGGTTTCCCAAACCTTTTTGTTTACGGCTATTGTAAATATTTAAAACTTGTCTCATCTTTGCCATGGAGAAGTGTCTATATTTGTCGTCATATGACATTTCATTTGCTTCAGCACCTTGTGGTTGGTTTAAGTCTCTTAACATTTTTATACAACCGTCAATGACACCAAGAGCAGAATGGTTTTGGTCGACAATGAAATATTGGTTTACATTTTTTGAACGCAGATAGTTTTTTACATCATCTGATTTGAAAGAACTTTCACAGTCAGATGTCAGTTTTGTTGGATGGTATTTGTCAACGAATATTGTCAAAGCAGTTTTCACATCTAAAATATTTTTGGACCATAATGGTATGGCTTCACAGTATCTTGTGTTTTGACCGACAAATATTAGCCAGTATGGTGGTCCATCTGTTCTAACTCTCGGAATGTTTTCCAAGATATCCATAAACCAAGCATTTGGTGTTGAACTAAAGATTTTTACCATGAGTGCTTTCTTTGTCGCTTTAGAAACATAGGGGTCCTTGTTTGGATTCGTCATTTTTACCCCATAAGAAATGGGTTTATTTGGCGCATTAGCAGGAGTTGCATCCAGATTTTTGCCCGCAGTGGGAACAATAGCCAGAGGTGTATTTGGAGTTGGAAGGAAGATTTTGAGTACATTAGGTATACTTAAAGAGAAAGCACAACCTATTATACAAACTGTACAGAAAGGTTGGGATGTAGCACGAGATGCAACAAATCTTATTCCAAATCCTGAAACAAGAGGAAAAGTTCAAGGATGGATGGACAATGTAGGAAGACAAGCAGGAAACTATTATAACAAAGCAAATGACTACTATAACCAAGCAGGACACTATATGGACCAAGGTGAAAGATTCTTTAACAGAGGATATAACCATGCACAACAATGGGTAAACAATAACCAACCTCAACCGCCTCAAACGTGGGGAATGTAAAGTTTTTTACTGAGATGAAATGAACAATACAGCATTGAGACAAATGGGTTCAAGATGGATTTGTCGACTTCCAGCAGTTACACAACGTGTTTGTCAAGTTCTTCCTATACCTCAGGAAGTTTTAGACCGACTTAAAAAACAACAACAACCAGTTGAAAACAAACCAAACTAAATTTTTTTACTGAGATGAAATGACCGAAGAAGTTGAAACGGTAGATTTGACACCACAAACAAAAAGTTCAGAACCATTGTCAAAACCTGTCAAAGAACTTACAGATGAAGAGAAAAATTCAATAATAGAAAGTGCCAGGTCTGGAAATACAAACCCTAACTATAAAGTCACTTTTCATAGAAATGGAACGGCTAGTATCTCAAAAAAGAAACAGACTCTCACAAATAAAATATTGAAGTCTGAAGGAGCTTTCGAGACAACAGATGGAAAAGTTTACTTCACTGACCAACAGTTCATTATAGAACATCTCATTGACTTAGAGTCGAAATATTCTAAACTTTACAACAAACACAAAAAGTTGAAAGGAAAACAAAAACAAATGGCATATGATATTTATGAAGATGTTGACGACACAACTGTTCCTGCAAGTGAAGTAAAGTCAGAGGAACCGAAAAGTGACGAAAAACCGATAGAAGAAGAGAAACCAAAAACTGAAGATAAACCAAAACCAAAGTTTAGTTTCCAAACTAAACCAAGTCAACCTTCATTAGCTGGTATGGGTTGGCGTCAAAGACTTATGGCAGCAGGCGGTTATGTTAAGTAAAGAAAAAAAAAACATTTTTTTATTTTTATAAAAATGCCCCCATATAGAATGGATAGAAAATCTGCTAGAATAAAAGCAGAGTTGCAAAGATATGGTTGGAGAGTTTCGAAGAATTTTAAATATAGGAAGGGAAGACCCATAAAAGTCTATGACAAACTGGCTGGTCTTCGCTACGAAATGGATTTGGAAACAGCACGTGCAAATTATCCAAACAGACTAGAGAGGTTAGAAGAAGAACGTCTTATGAACATGCCTTTCGATGTTAGTGAACCTCAAGTTGAAGGACACGACGGCTTTGCCAGATTCTACTGGAAACATGACGAACAATTGCATCCTTTGAGAAGGAAAAAAGGTAGTGCAGAGGATGGTCATGCTCCCATGGAAAGAACAAGATATGCATATGAGAAGTATCGTGAAGTTAGAAGTCAAATTACATCTGGTCGAACCTTTACAGTAAACTTTGACGAAGGAAAGAACAAAGAAGGCTTCATGGGTGTACTTGCTGCCATACAAGACGGAAATAAGAAAGGACACAATCTCAGATTGACCATAACGGATTTGGATGGTCACATTTACTATGCAAATGGCAATGAACAAACAGCCGCAAAACTTCTTGACGCTTTCAAGACTACAAAGAGAGAACAAATGGTTGACTCCGACTCAGACATTTTGAATGCAATTGAAGGAATTGCAAGTGTCAAGTTCGAATGGTACCAACCTAACCCTCAAGCAGTCAGACAACATGCTGGATACTTCCCGTTCATAAATAAGTCTGACATTGACTTGACAAGGTATGGAATTTACAATTCAATTGAAACAATTGTCAACGAACCTTGCATTCTTACATGTCTCAGGAACTCTGGTCTTGTTTCAGAAGAGAAGATGAAGTATCTTGAGTCATGTGTGAAGACAAGGTACATTCTCAGAGGTCAATTGGCAAAAATTGCACCGTTGGCAAATGTCAATATCCGAGTCAACATACCTACAGCTAAAGGTTCTTCACATGACGACTATGTTGTTGAGTTCAATTTACCATGGTTGAAGATTGTAATTGTCCACAACCACTTCATGTTGAACGAAAGTCTTACAAACCCATTGTTCGGAAAAGGCAAGTGCAACATTGTCAGAGCTGTAAACATTCTTTCGAGAAAGGTTTGTTGGAACCAATTCCAGATGACAAGCTGACAGAAACTTTTGTACCAAAGACGAAACAAACTTTTCACTGTTAGCAAGACCAAAAGTTGTTCCAGACAAAGTTCTAGTACAAAAGAAGTACACAATTCCACAAGGAGTTGGATTGTTCGGATACCAACCTGAACCAGAAGAACTTCCAATGAGGTTGCAAGAACTTCAAGATGCTATAAACAAACTTCCATTGAGACATCCAATTGACGTCAAATTGTATTGGAGAGCATCTGAGTTAGGTCAGAAGGTTTTATATGAAACAGGTTGCTTCGACGATGTTTATGAGATAACAGGAGAAGTTTCGCAGAAGATAAGAGACTCACTTGAATTTCCACAAACTGGACCAATTGGTTGCGACAAGTTCGACTCAAACGAAAAGATATACTATGTCGACCTTAACGCTGCATACATGAGGTTTGTCCAATATATTCCGACTGGAATTCCAAACGAAGATGGTGAGTTCCCGGGAAGGAACTATACAGTTTGGAAAAGTCATACAACAACTGTATGATATTAGGAAAGCTTCAAACCCCAAACTTGCAATGACACTCAAATTGCTTATGAATTCGACATGGGATATTCCATTAAGAAACCTCAAGAGATGAAGAGTAAACATTATGAGAAGGTCGACAACTTTGTTGAAATTTTCTCCTTTTGTTTTGAAGTACGAATTCACTCAAGGTCAAAGTGGTTAGAACCACATTAAAACCTATTGTCGAACATTGGTCTTACCCTCAGTTCGCAAAAGCAGTCCTTGACAACTACAACAAATTCTTCTCCGAAGTCAAATCGAAAGTGAAGGTTTACTATGAAAACATTGACGCACTCATGACGAACGAAGAAGGGTACAACAAACTCATTGAAATGGGAATGGTCGGTGAAAAGATGGGTCAATTCAAATTGGACAAAATTTTCACCGAAGTTCATGTAATATCGAAAAGGAAATATTGGGTATACTTGAGACGGCACAGAAATAAAACATTGCATGAAGTAAAAATTTATTTTTAAAAAAGTGACATTTTTTAAATTTTATTTGAAATGTACGCTGAGTTTGTTGGAGAAGACCGTTGGGAAAACTTGTTTGTTAGATGAGAAATATGAAATGACATACCATTTTTAAAACAATATATTTTTACATATATTAAATGCTTCAGGTTGAAAAACAAAGAACAAAAGTAGCAGATACAAAACCGTTAGACTATATATTTACAAATGCTGGTAGACTATTTCAGATGAAGAAATTTCATCCCGAGTACAGGTTTGACTATCCAATTCGTTGGCTTCAAAGTCCTTCAGATGCAAAGGCAATAGGATTTAGAAGAGTTTTGTTTTCAAATAGAAACTAACGCATTTATGTTCGCAGTATATTTTCATGGGCAGTATAAAGGTTCTGGTGGTCTAATAGACAAATTTGACGAAATGAGGATCTTTACAGTTCGTTCAGACGAAAAGTCTTGAGAAAAACTCTAAATGACTTTCAAACTCAAATGAACAAATATTATTGGGAATTTCAAGAAAAATACGACTCTTTACTAAATGGAACATACTATCTGAAACTAGAATATGACAAGATGAACTCCACCGTTTCATTTCAAAAGATTGAAATTAACCCTCCAAGAGATACAGAGTTTTTATTTGGAAAGTAAGACAAACGTTCTTGGGCACAATTTCTTCGTTACTAAACCAGAACGAACCATTACCACCAGATGGTCCATTTCAATTTATACTTCCACCAGCAGATTTGACAGTTTATAGAAACGTGTTTGACCCTCAAAATGTTATGTGTCATGCAAGTTTCAGTTCAAGCAACAATAGTTTTCTAGTATTGGTAAGACTTTATGACTTTGCTTCTAAATTCTACGAACCACCTAGTAACAGTTTCTCTGACTTTCAAGTTTGGTTCACAACAAATGGTGTGCAAACATATTATTCCATTGTACTATGACTTTTATCTCGAATTGTCTTTCATATATAACTACGGAAAAGTGCTGAAAAATATTGAAAAATAATGTTTATGTTAGCATGTTAGATCTAACACGTTTTCTAACCACTTTTCTAACATCGTAGAAAACTCATGAAAACAATTTATTTTTGACACTTTCACAAAAAAACATAAAAAAGTGAAGTTAAACGTTAAGGTTTACTGAACTGGTTGGATGTCGCCTTCACAGGTTATGTAGAACGGCTGACCCGAGAAGTGGAACAGTGCTCTGAGAATTTGTATAATTCGTGGAATTGGACTCTCTCTGTTTGGAAGTAGTATCCAAGGACGCTTGGCAAAGAACTTCAAGAGGGTTTCTTTTGGCGTCCTTTATGCCATCGTAGGCTGTCCCGTCTGGTATTTGAATTGGAATTCCGGTTTCAATTTCGATTTTCAGCGCACCTCTTCCAGACAACCAGAAGCCGAGGGACTTGTTGGCTTTGTCCTTGCCCAAGTACTGCTTAACAACTTCATTTATCTCTATAAGGTAAACTGCCTCATCTAATGGCTCGATGTTGTCCATTGCACTGCTTCAGAACAATACTTGTACTTTTTCAGAACAATACTTGTACTGTTTCAGAACTAGTCTTGTACTGTTTCAGAACAATACTTGTACTTTTTCAGAACAATACTTGTACTTTTTCAGAACAATACTTGTACTGTTTCAGAACTAGTCTTGTACTGTTTCAGAACAAATTTCCCGTAAAAGCTCTCAATTTGTGAGAAAAATTTTCTGTTTCAGAACAATACTTGTACTTTTTCAGAACAATACTTGTACTTTTTCAGAACAATACTTGCACTGCTTCAGAACAATACTTGTACTTTTTCAGAACAATACTTGCACTGCTTCAGAACAATACTTGTACTTTTTCAGAACAATACTTGCACTGCTTCAGAACAATATTTGTACTGTTTCAAGACAATGTCCGACGTACCACCAACCCAGTCCATTCCCAAACCAGAGGAACCTAAAGCACCAGCCCCTGCACCTCAGTTCCAGCAAGTACCTCCGATTTACTACCAATTTCCACCTCAAGGTTACTACCCACCACAAGGCTTCCCGAACTACCCTCCTCAGCCTATGCCTTACTTCCCCAACCCTTGGATGTTTATGCAAAACCCTGCCCCACAATTCCAATCTCAGTCCAAGAGAGACCAAGAGTTCGAGGAAGGTCTGAACCGTTTACGCAAAGAGTACGCTACAGCCCCTATTGAGAGAAAGTTGTTCCCGGACCAAAAATATAATTTAGGGTAGAAGGTTAGATCTAACCTGTTTTCTAACCTGTTTTCTACCCTCTTGAATTTTCATGACTTCTTCGTAAATGTTTTGTCATGACTTCTTCGTAATGAGTGTAAAGGACCCAAAAATATATTTTAGGGTAGAAGGTTAGATCTAACCTGTTTTCTAACCTGTTTTCTACCCTCTTGAATTTTCATGAATTTTCCCGAAATAAAAAATAAAGTTAGTTTTATTTTTTTTTTATTTTTTTATTTTGTATGTAAAGATATGATTTCAACAATCGGCACAACAACAATTCAAACAACAGCACCAAACTCGTTAGTCATGAATCCAACATCTATGTTAGTAGAAATGAAAAGCTTCATTCCTTCTTCATATACTTTCGAAACAAAAATCCAGAAGATAAAGCAAGAACTTTTAACATGTAATTTAGACTGTAGTGCGAAAGATGAAGAAAATGAACAGTATCTTTACGACATGCAGGACCTCATCGACCATTTACCCAAACTACCTGAAATCCAACAACAAAAACTCACTATTCCTGAATTCGACGAAATTGAAGTCAAAGCAACTGACTCAGTAGAAATAAAGAAGTTCATACGAAAGGTAAACTATGAGTTTCTAGGATTTCATTGCAACCATAAGGTTATGGACAAAGATTGCGATATGGTATATAAGAATGTTTGACATAATATAAATCTGAAGAATTTAAGACCTACGACAACTTTGTTTCGTTAGTTGCAGAATGTGTATGGCAGATAAGAGATAAAGATAGAAGAGGTAAGGTATGGAATGAACAGATAAAACAGCAGCTTTTGCGTTAAAGAAAACCATTGACGCCTTAGTTGTTTTTAGCAGGTAAGGTTTCAGAATATAACGCAAAAATGAAACCCGCAATGTTCAAAATGTAAAGCAGCAATTAGGAAATAATACTACTCCGTCAAGAGATAGAAAGAATGAGAAACGAACTATGCAGACTTAAAGAAAGAAGCAGAGAAGCCGGTAGAAAATAAAATGGACATGTTAGCATTTCTGAACAAAAACTATCCAACAGCAGAAGATTTCCTATTATCTGACGTCAAGAAGAAGTATAAAGAGACTTTCGGTATCGTTAAAACATTCGATGTACTAAAAGAAGAAATAGAAGCTACAAAACTGTTTAAAGTCTCACGAATTCATAACGTTTACCATGTAAAACGCTTATAAAATAACTGGGGTAGAAAACAGGTTAGAAAACAGGTTAGATCTAACTTCTACCCTAAAATTATTTTTGCTGAATTCAGCAACAAATTCTGAGTAAAATAATTTTTTAGGGCATGTGTCAAACCGTTGAGTTTTCACAAAATTCCAAAAATAACGTTTACCATGTAAAACGCTTATAAAATAACTGGGGTAGAAAAGAGGTTAGAAAAGAGGTTAGATCTAACCTTCTACCCTAAACATTATTTTTGTCTGATTTACGCTCATTACGATGAAGAAGTTTTGACAAAACATTTACGAAGAAGTCTTGACAAAACATGTACGAAGAAGTCTTGACAAAACATTTACGATGAAATCATGACAAATTCAAGAGGGTAGAAAAGAGGTTAGAAAACAGGTTAGATCTAACCTTCTACCCTAAAATATATTTTTGTCTGATTTACGCTCATTACGAAGAAGTCTTGACAAAACATTTACGATGAAATCATGACAAAGCATGTACGAAGAAGTCTTGACAAAACATGTACGAAGAAGTCTTGACAAAGCATGTACGAAGAAGTCTTGACAAATTCAAGAGGGTAGAAAACAGGTTAGAAAACAGGTTAGATCTAACCTTCTACCCTAAAATATATTTTTGCTGAATTCAGCACAAAAATCTGAGTAAAATGGCATAAGATTGCTACCCTCGAAAAACTGAGAGAAGAGATTCCGTATGAAAACAGTGAAGAACAGCGAGTAGGTAAGAAACCTTAGTCGCCAAAACTCTATGAAAATCATGAAGCACAGCGAGACCGACTTTTATCTGGGTCGCCAAAACTCTATGAAAATCATGAATTTCCTTAAGATAGAAAAAATAAAGTTAGTTTTATTTTTATTTATTTTTTTATTTTGTATGTAAGGACAGATATGTCAACAACAGAGAACACAACAACAGTTATAGTCCATGAAGCTATAAATGAAGAATATGAGTACATACAGTTTAACAAACAACTCCGTCTCATTCGTTCGGTCAAAGACGATATGTACCAAATGCAAAGTATTTTGACAGCATGTTTTGCTCCAGATACTAAGAAACCACAAGACTGGTTTAGGAACCAAAGCACTATTGAACTATTAAATGAAGCTGAAAATTCGACTACGGATTTTTTCGTAGTCGCAAAAACTCGAGTAAGTAAAAAACCCCAGTCGCCAAAACTCTATGAAAACAGTGAAGAACAGCGAGTAAGTAAAAAACCCCAGTCGCCAAAACTCTATGAAAATCGTGAAAAATTGCCAAACGGTTTGAGAGGATATTATGTACATAGACTTCTTGTAAATGCTGTTGCAATGTGGGCTTCGCCTCGTTATGCTTGGTATATTTACAGACTTCTTGACGAAATTCATAGACAAGAACGTGAAGAGATGGAAAACAAGCTTGAAGCAAAAGACAAAAAACATTCAGAAAAGAATACCACGTTCGGTACCAAAAGGAAAGGAAAAGAACTATAAGTATATGATTTATACTGAAGAGATGGAAAATGAAGAAGATAAAGATATGGTTATGTTGCATTTAGTCAGAAGAAACAACAAGAGCTTTTACGACCTTGCTAAGATTTACAAATCTGACAGAAATTGGTTCTATCGCGAAAACTTACCGATTTCAATGACCCCAAATGAAGATGTGAAACAAATAGTTCAAGATACGTTACCTCAAACACACTATGATATGAAAGGTTGTACAATACTTACATTCAAAGAAGATTTGCCATTGTTAAAGGAAAAAATAACAGAGTATTTTGACAACTTCAAACAAGTAGAGTAAATGAACTCTTTATTTTTCAAGCTTGACTTCAGATGGCTCAAGTAGCTCAATTAGGTAAATTGCCTCGTCAAATCCTTCTGGCATTCCGAGTCCTTCCTTCCGACAGGAAAAAATTTTCCCGACAACTGGAAAAAAATTTCCTTCCGACAGGAAAAAATTTTCTAGTTGTCCGTCCGTAAACCATTCAAATTTTCGAAAATTGAGAACTTTTTGGTCGAACTTCAGAAAAAGTTTTTCCTTCCGACAGGAAAAAATTTTCCCGACAACTGGAAAAAATTTTCCCGACAACTGGAAAAAAATTTCCTTCCGACAGGAAAAGTTTTTCCTTCCGACAGGAAAGGTTTTTCCTTCCGACAGGAAAGGTTTTTCCATCCGACAAGAAAAAATTTTCCTTCCGACAGGACACAAACAGATGACTGACGTTCCTCTTCCTGAATGCCTTCCAAAGCCAGAAGAACCGACAGCCCCAGCACCACAACAGACTTACTAAGACTAAACACTTACATTTTTCAAGCTTGACTTTTTACAATTTGAACTTTGTTTGCGTAGATATGAATTCTGAAAGAAGTATGAGGGTCTTGTATGACTTTGTACTTCTCCCATAGTTCATGTCTGTCAAACTTACCTGCCATGGACTCTTTCATAAGTTCCATGAAATCGTCTTCGGACAATCCGGGGAAAAGTATAATGTCAGTAAGTATTCTTTTAACATCCTTACTTAAACTCTTTGCTGTCTGTACACAAATGACAACTGAGATGTTAAAGTGTCTGAGCTTCTTGAGAATTCGACACATGTCTTGTTCTCTGTTCTTTAACAAAGGATGAGAAGCGAAATCATCTAAAATAAGAAGACACCTATGAGGGTATGTCTTCCAATCGTAAGATTGCAATTTCTTCGAAATGTATTCTATCTCTTTCTGTTTGTTTCTGAAGTGTTTCTTCTCTAATATTCTCTGCATTTCCTCATTAGGGTCTTTGAACTTAGAATTTATATACTCATTTATAGCATTATACTTCAAAACTCTTCTTTGGTACTTCTTTATCCAATCTAACAACTCAGTATCCTTTATACATACTAACTTAGACTTCTTTATAATATCTTTGAACGAATTGACGGTTTGGTCAAATTGACCAGAAGTCGAACAAATAACAACTAACTCATAGAATGGGTTCTTCTCATCTAGTTCTTGTTGTTGTGCAGCCATTTTAAGATAAGTGAAAGTCTTACCCGACCCAGGTGGTGCAATTAGACCTGTTATACCATTCTGAGCAAATAAGAACTTGTCATGTATAGGCTTTATCTGAGCATTTTCTAACTTTCTCTTGTTCTTATTTAAAAACATTCTCAAATTTCTTGTCAATGTCAGCAAACTTTTTTTCTAACATATTTTTAGAAAAATTAAAATTTTTATCTTTTAGAAAATGTCTAGCGATTTCGCTATCTATATTCGAGACAAGCTTTTCGACAGCAAAACATCTGTCGACCATAAAATCTTACATAGTGTAAACAAGAAAGGTGAATTTGTTCTAAAGTTCTGTTTCTGGGAATATGACAAGAACCATAAAACATTAAGCAGAGCAGTCTTAAAATTTGTCAATGACAGACTTGTTGACAGAGATGACACCGATTGGAAAGATGAAGTCCAACAAAAGTTCTTAGAATGCAAAGAAGACACATGCGCTGTTCTTGAAGATGAAATAGAAAACAGAATAGATGAGCTATTAAAGGACAAAAGAACTTTTACATAAATATGGTTCGGAGAAATTTGACATAACTCCACCAGAAAAGAAGAAGAGAGAAAAGAAAGAAAAGAAAGTAGAAGAAGAGAAGAAAGAACCAGAGCCAGTTCCAGAGAAAAAGAAATTTGACATGTAAAAATAAAATTTTATTTTTAGAACATTTCTGGGTCAATGTCAATGTTCTCTTCCTCTTTAGGAGTAAACACCGGCTTAGACTCTAAAATCTTTTTACCCAATTTACCTTGAACTTCTACAACTTTAGACTCATAATATTCATAGTCGTCTGTCTTCTTTGGTTCATAAGGTATAACAAGTTTGTATGCTTTGCCTTCTTTAAGAGATGAATATATAGCGTCTATAATTTCGATGAAAATGCTAAAAATCACTTCATGAACAAATACAGGAAAATAATAGATTCAAAAGTTCCAGCAAAATAAAAGTTTAAAATATATTTTTTTTATTCGAATATAAATGAGAAGACGTTTCACCTAGTCAAAAGAAACACTAACGCAAAAGCAGAGATTACGGATGGTTATACGTAAATGATGATAAATCACGACATTATTAAATGTTAAGTAATGTTAGTCCTGAATTAACAAGGTCAGCAACTCAACCAAATTATATTAACTCGTGACTTACCGAAGAATGAGGAAGAGCAAAAAAAAGAAGATGGGACCCAATCATTTATCTGAACTGGTAAAAGAACCTGTGAAATCCCCACTTATCCAACATAACCCAGCACCACTTGATAAACCCAGGAATCTACGATTACAGTCGCAATGCGCCATATAAAATAGACATTAATTCTGAATTAATGAAAATTTACCGGTGATATAATAACTGATAATTATGATTCAATAATAAATTTAATTGGACCAATCTGGTTTAATTATTTTACCTTATGAATCATTAATTCACATTATGCCCATTCTTTGTGATGTTCAAGATTCAGACGTTAAAATTCAATTTTCATAGATGATGAGGTTTCATGCTGCGGAACAGTTGCAAAAATAAATCCTATAAAGATATTAGCACAATTAAGATATCAAAGAACGGAACAACAACTGAACTTCATTTAACATATAATGATATTTATAATAAAATAGTTGATGAATATAAAATATCACTTGAAAAATTCTTTGTTAAGGCTATTTAATATTCAAGCATTAACATTATCGAATAATAATCCTTTGAATCATAACATAATAATTAGACCTTTTCACCAGTTTCTATTTTATTCTTTTGTTCCCCACACTATCGGATCGGTCATTGTAATTGTTTTGTTATAGATTGCAGCTTTATCCTTTAACTTCAATCTTTTTTCCATGGGGATAATTTTAAAACAAAATTCCAAAAAATTCGATATTCAATCTGTCATATTTTAATCTATCAATTACATTTTTAATACCATCTGAAAAATCTTATGAAATGGTCATTATATGGGTTTGATTGAAAACTAAATTTGAATGAAGTGAAATATAACCCCGAATGATGAATATGACATCGACTCATATTTTCTGAAAACACTAAAATTTATAACACTGAAAATGAATTTCTTATTCGTTGAATTTATGAATCTTGGTAATCTATTCTAGTTTTATTTATCAACTGGAAACATAACGCTTTACCATATTTTTAATCGTAATAAATAAATGTCAATTATCAATATTATTTTCGAATAATAACTTGAATTAAATTAAGCAGTTACGAATTTAATAATGTTACTTCTCGTTTCTTGTGAGTGGTAAATTTTAATCCCAATTCTTTTAGACGCCTTCAGATTATATATATTTAATTAAAGATGACTTGAGCGCATAGCGCGGGTCGTAGACCTATAAACTATATATGTTATATAAATCAATGTGATAACGAAATGGGATTAACACATTTTAAGATTATTTAAAATGAATCGATTTATCGTATGTAATGAAGAAAATTTAAATCAAAACCTTGAATAAACTTTTTTAACTTGAATGAAAATAAATTAACCTTATAAAATTTCCGGCGCTGAAAATAAATTTTGTAGCTCTCATCTTCGTTATTGTTGGGGATATTAAATTTTGAAAAAGATGTTGGGGATGTTTGTATTCTGACACTGGTTCAATTTCATTTTAATCAAAATGTGATAAAGTTAATACCCCGATCGAGATTTTCAGCATCAAAACATTAGACGGCCGTGAAAACCTTAGCCCATCAATTACAAAACATTTTATTCCACAACTAAACATATTTTTCTTTATCATCATCCGTTTAAATTATCCGGGAATTCATTATTCTTCAATTCAGGATAAGATTTATCAAATATTAAATTTAGAATAAACTGACACTATTTGATTGTGATTTAGGAATTTATGAATGAAATATTATGGCAATTTCAAATAGAAAAAATACCTGATGAGATAACAGATTAAATATTTATGTTTAAATCGTAATAATGATTAACACGCAACCACAGACCATTACAGTAGCCATATATGCATATAATTCATAAGACCGCAGAACAAACGCAAATGTTGAAAATAATGGAGATTTGGAGATAGTATGGGAAAAATGACCATTTGCGAAATTCGTTTTGAAGGTGGTGCAGTGATATCAAATATAAAAGAAATTTTATTTATGAATTTCAAAAATTAAAGGAATAACGGATGATAATACATCATTCCGTCACAGAAGAAACAAAGATATTACCACATTTAAATGCATTTCCTAAAGTTTTTGAAGATGGAAGATTTAATGTAAAAATGAGGAATTCATAAAATGAGGTTCCTAAAATGACATAATTGAGAAGCAGATAAAGGAATATGTTAAGAGATGAGTACAAAGAAAGCCAGATATATCATTTGTTAACGAATTGAGTTAGCAAGGAAAGCAAGATAAAACTTATGTTTAGAACGATAGTAGCAAAAAAGGCAGATAAAACTTAATATGTAACGATGAGTTAGCAAACGATAAGGCAGATAAAACTTATGTTAAATCGATGAGTTTAGCAAAGAAGGCAAGATAAGGGACTTGTTGGGCTAGTGATTAATGAAGAAGGCAAGCATAAGGAATATGTTAATGAAGAAAGATAATGAAATTATAGAAAGGGTGATTATGGTATCATGAACGGACATCGAAGATCTTAAAACTAAAGCTGATTATCAGGATGGGTTTCAGAAGATGTTTAGACCTTAAAGAGATAAACTTATGTTAAGCAATTGAGTTAGGGAGAAGCAGATATATCATTTGTTGAACGATGAAGTTAGGCAAAGAACGCAGATAAAACTTAATGTTAACGATGAGTTGAGCAAAGAAGCAGTATATCATTTGTTAACGATGAGTTAGCAAAGAAAAGCAGATATACAATTGTTAACGGAAATATACCAAAGTTTAAGTTAGGAACAAAAAAAATATTGAAACTATTGTTTGCGGATTTTTCTATCGATGAAGAAAATAAATATTTTAGATGGGAGTTTGTACATCCTTTAAAAAATGGTATACGGTGTAAACTCATTCCGAAAAATAACAATGAAATGTATGTAGGCTATATAAAGAAATGGCCACAATTAAGATTCCATTAGAGCAACAACTGCTACTTAAACATTATATGGAGAGCGAACAAAAGAAATATTTGAAGTTTATGAAATGACGGATATGACATTGTCTACGCAGCCTCCAGCACCATATTATTATGACTATGGTGTGTGAGCACAAAATGCAGATAGACCCAAAAAGCAAACATTGAATATTTAGATTATTATGATATAAAAGATATAATCAATAGAAAAAACGAGAATAGTATAATATTATGAAGTGAAAAAATAAATATTATAGTCAAATTTTACACTACCCTGAAAACATAAGATTATATATACAAAAATATTCTGACAAACCAGAAGAAACCGAAATAGTTTCCACTATATTTTAAAGTTCAAAAGAGACAATCCTATAATGTCTCATATGTTTGATTTAATGAACGCCAGTTAGAGTTCTATTTATAGCATCTATGGAAGGACAGAGGTCCTCAGGATAATGTTTGGTGTTGGTGCATGGGAACAAATAGTTCGACAGGTTTTTTGTATTGTGCAAACTCTTCAAAGGAAACAGGGGAAGTAAAACACGATTTCGGGTGAAAATTTACCTGCACATAGTCACTACATAGATTTAAGCTAATCTCAAGCAGGTTTGGCATAAGCATAGATATTGGGATTGGTCAGCAATGACAAAAGGTAAAGGATATGATGTTGAAGATGATGTTAAGTTTGCTATAAATTGTTAGCTGGATGACACTCAGGGAGAAGGAAACCATACACATCGCGTTTCAGGATATACGCAACAACAGGTACAAAGTAAAAGATACATGCCACCTTTATGACTTAGTTACGCATGGTATAAGAGTAATGAATTCAGTCCAAAAATTAATTAATTTCATAGTTTTTAAAAAATTATTTTTATTTATTTTTTTATTTTGATGTAAGAACAGTAATTCGGTCGAAGCCACAGACGTTCACAACAATCTAAATGGCGAAACTTCACAAAAGGCACTTATAATGGTATTGAATCTTACGTAGAGACAAGGATGGTTAATTAATGCAAACAAAGATGGCAAGAGAAACGGGAAGGTTAAACCATTTAAACAGATTCTCAATTAGTACTGAAAATGCAGGAAATCTTGAGTTTTGGATGAACGAATACGGTGGAGCAAAAAATGGCTCGACCACTCAAAACAAGCATTTTATGAGCTTAAAGGGCGTTATGATGAATTCAAAGGTATTTACATACATGCTGACCTCGTTCATGTTTGTTGCTGAATTGTGGGCTCTGTAAAAGTATGCATTTAATCATTCTGTTGTCGATAACTGGCATAGTAAGAAATTAGTGTTACAATAAATGTAAGACTCCTGAAGGCGGTTTTAAAGCGAATAACATCTTTCCGAAAGTTTTGATAAAATGTATTTTCTAACTGTTTCTTTAAGTTCATCATTTGTAGGCGATTTTACTTGAATCACATCTAAATCGTTAAATTTGATATTTATTACTAATATAAGGCCAATAACCAGGTTTTATCTTCACTCTTCTCCATCATGTTTGAGGTAGTTATTGTAATCAATCCTGTTTTCACCAATTCTTTCTTTCGTTGAGGGTTTTAGTTTCTGGCCACACACTAATTCCTCAGCTAATGAATCAAAATGATATTTCATTCAAAACCGATATAGTTGCTTGTTGTGTTTGTTGCTGTCATTTATATTAGGAATAAAAAAATAAATTAATTTTAAAACTAACTTTTATTTTGGACTGCAATCATACTTTTCCTGTACTGTTGTCAAAAATGTCATGTTGTCTCATTTTTCAGAGAAGTTAAAATGACCTGGTAGCACATGGTAACATGGTAGCAACTTCAGTTCTCAACTAATTAATGTCATAACTACGTCCTCCTGAACTGTTTTGTCAAAATGTAATGTTGTCTCATTTTTTTTCAGAGAATGTTAAAATGACGCTGGTAGCAAACAATGTAACATGGTAGCACAGCTTCAGTCTTTCAATAATTAATTCATAACTACCTTTCCTCCGACTGTTGTTCAAAATGTCATGTTGGTCTCATTTTTTCAGAGAAGTTTAAAATGACCTGGTAGCACATGTAACATGGTAGCACCTTCCAGTTCTTCATAAATTAATTAATTATTGAATAAACCTGAAAAATTCACGGATAAAATAAGTGATAACAATTTTTATTTTATCATAAATGAATACCCCCACAAGTGCAAATTACCCCACGAATCATAACAAGGGCGAGGAAATGATAAAAATGATGCAGAACAATGTTAAAAATAACAAACCACTAAAAATTGAGAAAATGTTGGTTATGCAGTAATGATGGAAAGAGAGATGTTGTCGAAGAAGGAATAAAAATTAAATTGGATTGAGTTAAAATTCATACTTTATTAAATTCATCTTCTTCCAATCAATTTATTTATTCTATTAATTCTTTATTTTTTGCTGTCACTCAGTTTAAGATTGACCGGTAAGTTTCTTAATTTTTCGATTATTTCTTTTCCTCCGTCTTATCGTTTCAACGCGACTAACGCAATTGTGGCTTCTTTTTTGTAATAGCAATATTCTTTGATTTAAATTGCTTGTTTAGTTTCTTTTATATTCATCGTCGGACCTCTTGACTGCTTCGTTGTCCAACTCAATTTCTTACGAAATAAAAAAAATTAAACTATTATTTAAAATATAATGATAATAAAATAAATCGGAATTTTCTATTAATTTATTGTTAAACTTCAACTAATGCATTGCCGTAATATATCTAACAAATTCAAGCTATTGTGTCAAATCTTTCGTCTATCTTTTTGTCATTAATTTATCAGTTTTTTCCATAATCCGAGAATGATTAAAAACTTTATTTCCTTTGTTTAAGAATTCATCGAGTCCCTGAATTAATTTGGTTCACGTTTAACATCATTCAAAACCTTTCCATTTTGCTTTCTAATATATCCCATTCTTTTGTAAATATCATTTTTCATTTCCACTGGTTTACATCATTGTTTATTGTTCTATGCCAATGTATTATTGTAATAATATACTAACTGTTGATGATTGGAGTCATGATTTCCATCCAGTAGTAGTCTGAACGCGTTAAACGCCGTAACGCATCTCATAAGAGTTTCTCATTACCTGCATCAAACTAATTTTAATTAATGAAACGTATATGGAGAGGATGAAAAGTAAAAATTAATTTGTGGAAATAATGAGTCATAGCTGCCTGAAATCCTTTAATCACGCATCACCCCTTATATTATCTACTCTTTCAATGATTAGTAAAGTATTGAATACTCTTCTTGTTTCCTGTTCTGTTTTCCCCTTTCACGCGGAAATGCAATATAAATATCTGGTGTTTAATGTTAATGGCAAATAAATAAGTAACGTTTCCTCTTGTAAATATTCTAAATGATCGATTTCGTTAGAATATGGATATGTGCAAAATAAGGGCGACTAAATTTTTCCATTAACGAGTTTGAATTTTTGGGTCAATTGGTTTATGTTAATATGCTTGAAAATCCTTTGTTAAAAAATCTTTGCTTCTTAAATGTTGAATGGATTATAATAAAGTGAATGTATGAAGGATTAATGAAGGAGGAGGCGGTACTGTCGTTGGAGGGTTTGGTGTTGCAGGTGGTTTTACATTATCTGCTTTGATTTGGATCTTCATTCCCGCCCTTCATTAATTCTGGATGTATGTCCTATTCAATGATTTGTTTTAAATATGCTGTATATATAAGGTTTGATATACTTTCCCGCTTCGAGTTTATGTTGAAGGATGAAATTCCAAAAAGTTGATCTTCATTAAAATCGGCTGATATGGTTTAACTAATGAATCATAAATAAAGCTTGTGCTTCATTTATGGTCTGAATGACCTGGGCGTTTTGCACAGCTTTTGTTTTGCGGCTGCAGGATTATATAATTTATTAATTATATAATTCATTCAATACTTCTTCTGTTAATACTTTATTTTTGAAATGCTTTCAATTGTTAAGTTGTGATTTTACTTTTCCCTTGAATATTCATTATTTTAATTTTGTCTTTAATTAGAATTATTTTTAATGCATGATTATTTCAACTTCATTTTAATAATACGAATAAATAATAATCCATTATCATCACCCGTTTATATTGTTATCATGTTTTGGAGATATGATTTTAATTCATAATAACTTAAGAAAAATTTTGATTAAAGTACTAAATCATCAATTAAAATTTTTAATCTACGCTATTCAATTTATATAAAATAAAATAATGTTTAAGGTGCTCACCTCTTTGATCAGAATCACAACCATTATTTACGGTTCCTTTTGTCTCTTCTGTGGCATTTTATTAAGATAAAATGGCATAGCAACATCCATTTTCACACATACACGCCTTAGTGTGTGCTCCCTGTTAATGCAGTCTTACCGGATTGTTAAGCGAGTCATTGACGCCGTTTTAAGTGTAAATTAATAATTCTGACCATCGAAAATAACTTTCAATATCATTTATTATATCCAAATAATTTTTAGGTGTTAATTGTTTATTTATGTCGTAAACTAACACCCTTGCATTTTTTGTGCCAATCTTTTAAAATCAAAACTTCATCAAATTGAAGCCGTTTGAATGAAGTATAACACCTTAGGACATAGGAACCATGTTATCAACCTTGTTATCTCATTGCTAAACCCCAATAACTTCTTCTCAATCGTGCTTTTTCCTTCAGCTTATTCTTTAATTTAAGGTTTAAATTTCTCCACATTAAAACAAAAGAATCAAAAAGGTGCGAATTTGTAAAATGTTTTTATCATAAAATTGTTTTATCGTACAATTGCTTGAAATGCTTGAGTGCTTAGGAAGATTTGGGTCGCCAGCGATTGCCCAATAAGATGAATCAGTTATGCACGCTTCAATGAAATGAAACGATTTACATCCATGCACTTATAACATAAAATCCATAAATGAAAACGCAAATACCAGTATTTTGCGTTATCTTAAAGTGAAGAAATGCCTCTGTAAACAATGTATCAGCATCTATAAATCTATCTTTAAGCAGATCACTTGATACGTATCCTTTCCACCTATTTCTCTTGATGTTTTTAAACTTATTTGACATACATGCAACGCGTGGCCTTCCTGTGCATTCATTATTTTAGTCGTTTTGCGTAATTTTGTGTATTCATTGCATCGTAACCATATGATCCATTAAAGTGAAAATTCTGCAAATAAAACTTTTTCCTTTATTTCCTTCTAATTCAGCCTTTTGTCCTTTCCATTCTAAATTCCGTTCGGCAATTCATTAAACACAAGTGTTTTTTAGTAATGTTATAAATTGATTTGAATGTCATCAATGATAAAATGAAATCTGTCTATTAGATACGCAAGATAATAAGCAAAGAAAATGGTTGATATTGGGTTGGTGTGTTGATGCTAACTGAGTTAATTTTCTTTGTTTCTGGTCAACTGGTAGATTGTTGATTTCCATGAATTATAGCATAAAACTGCCAATTGTTTTTTTTCATTCTGTGATAATATCTAAGTTTCTTATTATTGTAAAAGTTTATGAATCATTAATGTTATTTTTCATCAATGTGACGCCTTTACTTCAGGCCGTACGAATAAAGTTATTTTCTTCTTAAATAAATTCCCCAGTGCCTTTTGCTTTCTTGTTGCTGTATCACAAATGATAACACCAATTCATCTCCCAGGCATATACATTTATGGTCAGTAATAGATTGAATGAAATCATGGAGGATTAGATGAAAATGGATGAAGGATATAATGAATTAAAAGTCAACACCGAACGAAATGAGTCATAATGTTTGGAAGTGTCCTCATTTGGATACAGTTTTAGTTTCTGGATTATATGAAAGTTTATTAGTTTATGTGTGTGATTCCTTTAAGAATTAACTCTAATGTTGAAGCATTTGTAAACCGGCCACCGCAGTAATTCCAATTACCGGAGGATGTGATACGGCTTGCAACTGAATCTAGAGTCATTGGTAAATTATTATTTTAATGTATAATTTCTTAAATTAATTCTTAAACGTTGAACATCTGCATCTTTATTGATTTTACTGACATTGCAATATACAACACATTAACTGACAATTTTCTTGGTATGTGGTTTTTCTTATCCGATTCTATCTAATGTTTGGTTATTAGCCATATGTAAAACGCTTTAAGCCAACACATTTTGCATTTAGATTGAAAGGATTAAATCGTGATAGTATTGATATTCATCCATTGAAACATTGTTTTTTAGTATCCCTTTCTGCTTTTTCATCTTGTTTTCTTATATGAATCAATTTTATATTTGCAATAACTTTTTGTTAATTCAAAACTTGATTCCCACATTTTCTTCTCTGGATATTTTCGTTAGGATTAAAAGTCCTTTATATGCTAACCGTAACGAAATCATTGAATGCATTCGATGATAAGAAAGATTATGAAGCATTGTCAATTTTATTTTAAACAAATGTGTTCTTCAATAAATTTTATGGCATTGGGTCAATGCATAATTTCAACATGCTTTATTGGCAATAATGAATAGAAATATTCTAATCTAATTCTTAAAAATTTTTTAGCATCATTGAGAATATATTTGATAATCTGAATCGGAATATTGTTTTCTTGAGTTAATTGAACTAAAATGAATCTTGAGTGAATGGTTCACTTTATATAATTCATTCTTCTAATTTCTCCGCATGTGATGATTGATAAGAGGAAAAAGGATTTTAACAGCGTGATTTATTGTTTCCGTGAAATGCTTGGTGAATTGGTCCTAATGTTCCACCCGCTATATAATTTCTGATGTCAATTAAAGTCTTAAGTTCATATGGACAGTTGTTTTCTTTACAATGATTATGCTTAAATTGAAGAAGAAGAACCCAGCAATTGATTTTAATTTTCCATTTTGCAGTGTTTAAATCACGAAGAAATTAAATTTAAAATCAAACTTTCCGAATTAAAACCACTATGATAATTCACTTTATTGAATTCGCTCATCTAGAAGTTCTTTAACGCTTCCCTTCTGTTTTTTCATTTAATGTATGGGAAGCAAAGTCCCCCGCCGTTTGGTCCGTTTGCGGCTTTTCATTTAATTCTTCATAATTGGTTCAATATTTATTTAGGCAACTAGATGAACAGGTTGAAAATAAAAAATTCAATCCAATATCAGAGATGAACGAATCACTTGATGTTAAGGCAAAAATTCCTCGTAAATGTTTTATCATGGTCTACGACTCGGCGCTTCGGTCTGAAAGACCTCAGGACTCAAAAGAGTCCGTTTGGCGCTTTATTTTTGACAGTTGATGATACCATAAATGGTTTTAAGTAAAGGCGTTCAAGAAAAGTTGCACATTTCAGAAAGTCAGTTGAAGTTCTTCTTGTAGTCTATAATGTTGTCGTAAGTCAAAAGTAAATCATAATATCTTGTTGGTTTATAAATATTCCTGCAAATTGTGAGCTAATAGCCTTGATATATCTTCATGTTTGCGTGAATAATGTGGTGCATATGGTTTTGTTGTGTGTTTTGCAATGAACGTCTTGAATTTAATCTTCCATTATTTCTTTAGCATTCTCACAATGTTTTTAAAAATCTTCTTTGGTTTTTCCTTTCTGGTCATCACGGATAGATATATACTTCTTCTCTTGCAAAAAGGGGCAAACTTTATATCCTGTGAGTGCTTTTCAAACGTCCCTGGTAATTCTTGTCCAGCGGTGAAGTTTTCCAGCATGGACTCTGTGTTAATAAAAATATTTACTGTTTTCAATATTCTGGATCTATCAATTATTGATTCCACTAATGGAAAGTCTACCTTTATTTATGTCTAGCGTCTTCTGGTTGAGGTCACAAAATAAAAATCAAATTAACGTTTAACATTCTTGCTAACCATCGTCACTTTTCTGATGAAATCGTCAAATCCTTCATATGCATTCTATGGCTTCATTTAAATTAACTTCTACGAGTTTTAGGATTAACACCATCAGGAATGTATAGAAGCGTTAAATAACCTCTACCTTCGGCTCTTTTTTGATTATCATTCATTTAGCTGTTCCGTTTTTGGTTTCATTTATGTAAGATAAAAAATTAAAAAATAAATAAAAATAAGTTTATTTTTTTAAAAGTCCAGGGCTATAAGTCCATAAAATGATATTAAGAAACATAAAATTTTTTATCATCTGCGACGTGACGAATACATTTTTAATTTACTCAAGAATGCGTACCCTGATACATTTAAATCTAATTCCTGTCTTATTTAATTTTCACAACTTTGAAAGGAAATGTATGAATAGCTTATAAAATGATGAGAGATGTTTTATGGGTTGCTTCGCACCATTTTTTCTGAAATAAATTGAATAATATAATGTTTATAAGTTTCAATATCTTTTATATTCTTAATAACGAATGTTATAGACTTTCAGCTTCGTCTTTCTCTTCGGTGCTGTTCTTTCATATGAAACATTATATAGTATCTTCAATAATGAAACGACATCGGCATAAAATTTTATAATGTAGCAATTGTTTTCTTTTGATATTTTAGTCTAACAATCAAAAACTTATCAACACCTGCACATTTATTTAAATAATAATTTGTGTAAATATCATGGTCTTCTTATCTATATCGTATTTGTTGGCAATAAAAAAAATTTGGTTATCATTTTCAGTGCTTTTTTTGAATTTTCAGAATCAATGAGGAGGTGAAAAGTAATAATACATGGAATAATCTCCATCGTCATAAATGTAACTTATGTTTTATGAATAATTTTGTGCCTTCTTCTGAAGTGGTCTTCATCTATTTACACAATCTAATAAATTTTAGTAGATTCAAAAAGTAATTTTTATACTTTCTTCATGAGATTTTTTGAACTTCTGATTCTGAAGCTGGATATTCATTAAACCTCTACTTCATTCTCATTATATTTTTTCAAGCTTCTCTAATTCCTTACATTTTTTCATCTATTTTCATCCTCTTATTTTTCCAGTTCTTCATATTCATCATATTCATCATCTTTAATCGTTTCTTCATAATATTCAGGAAAACATCAGGTTCTTTAGGTTTTTCCTTCTTCAAATGGGGATATAAGAAATTTATAACATCATCTTTATTCATTTTTCCATTCATAATCTAAATCATTTAATAACTCCCGAATTTTTGACAATTTCTTTAATAAATATTTATTAACTTGATAACTCGCCTCCTCTAATATATCCTTTATTTCTTCGTTTGTGAATCCCAATTTTTTAACGTCGTTAGTCTTGACACTCCTTTTCTTACGAATTAAACAAAATAATTTTATTCAAAAAATGTAAGACATTGAATTTTTAAGTTTATTTTTCATTCATGAATGATATTATATCTGATTTTCTTTTACTTCTTTCATACATACTAGATTTGGAAGAATTTCGGAACTTTTTACAATAAATCTCTAAAGTTTTCTATCCCCAACGTGTGCTCAGTTATTAGTATGAAACCTGAATAAACTTTATCTTTATCTTACACCTTTCATGGCACTTCAATATAATTTATATCTCAGTTTTGATTTAGGCATTTTCCAATATTCATTAACGTTAATAATTCACAGTCCTTCCTTTTTAAATTGATGTTTAATGATATCAAGGATTTAATATCTACGTTTATATGCTCCTATTAGTTCTAACAAGGGTTTTTCTACAAAATTTAGGAATTCCATCCTCCTTTAATGTCATTCAATGATTTCCATTTCATTTATTTTCAATTCTTTCTTCTCCGTTTATGAGGTCCTTTGATTTGCTGCCATTGATTCCATGAAATTAAATATTCCTTATCATTATATTTTAAGCTCATCTAGCTTATTTTTGGCTTTCATATTCATTTAATAATTCACAATAACATTCATTTTTAAATGAAGTTTAACCATTCAGGAATATTAAACAATGTTTTAAATTAATCGCGGAAATATCTGAAACATCATCTATGAATATAGCTTCTTTTATAAAAGATAAAAAATAAATTATTTTAAAAATTATGTATTTTTTAATGATTTATTAAATAAATATATTTTAATGCATCGTCTATATATAGATGCAACAAAAAAAGTCACACAACCGCACTCATATACACTTCTGTAACTGTTCACAAAAACCATTTTGCATGTATAAAAAGGAGTCTAAGAAAAGTATAAAATTATGAAGAATAATAATACTTTTTCTTACAAGTAGTCAGTCAATATGATAAAAAAAATTTCAAGCTAAAGTCGATAATTTAATTTTCGTATTATGTAATATTAACATGCCTATTTACATTGTCTAAATCAATCCAAATTAAAAACCATTAAGATTTATTGTAAAAATGAGAATTTAAATGCAAAAATATTTTCGTCCGTTATTCAACGATTAAGAGTTGTATTTGTGGCCTAGGTTTATTTATGCTTGAAGTTTATTGTTGTTATAACATTTTTAGAATGAAGTTTTTTTTTGCGTAGATGCCGATTTGAATTTTTTGAGACTTTGAGTTTTTCGCGCCTTATAATGAGCATTTCAACAAAATTTTGTTTGAATTGCAATACAAATGAGTTTTGGCCTTAAAATTTGGTCGATATTGTTTTAGTGTCTGCATAACTATTGGATATGCTTCGATAAATGAGGAGTCAAAACAGGGTCCAAAAAAGGGGCTTTTTGGCAAAGATTTTTCACCTCTCGAGCTTTTATATTTTAATATACCGGCACTGTATTTTTCAAAGATTTAAGTGCCTCTTTATAGAAGCATATACTGTTCTACCATAAAATATATATGAATCGTTTATCTCAGAAATTTTTATGGGGTGGTAAGTAAAGCAAATCTTGGTAATTCAATAACCACTTTTTAAATAAAATTTAAAAGTGTTTGTGTTGAAATGTGTAAATCCATAATTTATTACCATTGAGTTGCAAAAAAAATTGAGAGACTTCTCAAATGACATCAAATTGAATAAATTTTTAAATTCTGCATAAAATATTTTACAATGCTACGTTTTTAATCTTTAAAAATGAAGCTTATATTAGGATAATGCAGAAGATACAAATTTTAACAGACTATTTCAGAGAATTGAAGCGTAGAGCTCAATTCTCTGAAAAGTCCTGCAAAAATTCGTATTATTTAAAAGAAAAGTCTGTCACCATTTTTCAAATTGGCATGATTGAGTATTTGTTTTGTCGCTCAAATGAAGAACAACTTATCCTCCGATTAGAGTAGGAAATTTGACAAGATAGACTCTAAATGTCAGATATTATTCAGTAAAAACTGTCAAAAAAATAATAAAGAATTAAGGTTTTTATATTATCATTTAAAGTACTCACAAAATCTAGATTGTGAGAGCTTGAATTAACTTTTCAGGGAAAATTTTCAATCTTTAGTAATATTAAGTTATAATGTAAAGAGTGATCATAATTAATAAAAGCTAATCAATTTTCTCAAATTTGAAATGTTTTCAAAATTTAATAACTTAAACCAAACTATAATAATCAGGGATATCATACAGAACATTTTTTCAAAATGTAATATTTTTTTAAGGGTGCACTTCACTTTCTGATCATTCTCTTCTCAATTTTTTTTTGAGCATTCAAAATTTCTATACAAATTTCTAGGGTAAGAAAGTATTAACTTTGTTCGGGAAGAAGTTATTTTAATTCATACTTAGTAGCGCTTTATTACTGTAATACTTTTTTGCAATCACAATAAAAGATATAAGGTAGTAAAACATCACTGCGTAACACGAATTTTGCATTAACACTTTCACATTTGAGTACTTTAACGCGGTTGTAAAGCGTTTACAAATTAACTGTTTAGCAATGTAATGTTTATTTATTTTGAAATCGGCAAATATTCACAAAGGCTTTCCGCCAATTAACAATAACAAAATTGAGAGTGTTTTACGAACGCGTTAGTTTTAGCAGCGATTATTTAACCTCCCTTATTGATATATGGGAGCATGGTCAGAAAGTGGTAAAGTTGCAGCTAAGAATTTTGAAAATGTCCATTTAATGTAAAACATGTTTTAATAATGAAAATAAAATACCTGTTGCCATATTATATTCTGTAAAAATTATTCATCCTTTTTTTAAAAATTGGGAATCAATAAATTCCAGATTTGATGGTTGTTTTATTATAATAGTCAGTTTTTCTGACATGCAAAGATTAGTTTTATGTCAGTATTCGAAACTTGAATGTTTTATGAAAATAGTTGAGAAATTGTTCTAAAAAGATTAAATAACGTTTTAAGATATATTGCTTGCAGTTACTACTTTCTTAAGGTACCAATTTCTGATATAACCAAAATTTCACTCTTCAAATTGAAATATCTCCTAACTGCAAATTTTATCTATTACTAATGATATTATATCTGATTCTTTTCTCAATTTGAACAGAGATTATACAATCAATTTTAGCTTAAAAAAAAAAACAAAAAAAAAAAAAAAAAAAATATAAATAATCATATTTCAAGAAAAACAAAATTTACTACATAAACATAATTTACAAATTATAAAATAATTAGTTATGACACTTTTTAGATATAATATATAAGCCCGAAAATGGAGTATCAACAACTATTAAAATTTTATATATCCTCACTTCTTTTTAATTGTTCGGCTCCTCCTCTAAAAAGTGAACTAAAATGTTTTGAATTAAAATGTCAATTTATGCAAAGTGGAATAAAAAGAAGCATCCACTGTTTGGTAACTGCAATGCAAATTGAATTTTCCCATCATATCAAAGTTCCAACAACCTCGAATCAATCACAGATTAGGTAGTTGCAGACGATGCAGAGCAAAATGGTTTGACCAATATCAAGATAAACGCTTCGAAGCAATAAAGAATTGAAATATCATCGCTCATCAAAGAATAATCGAATCCATCGGAGATTCTATACAGTTTCACAAGATGTAATATCTTCAATATCACACGATTCAGGAATTCTCCATTGACTGAATATAAGAACAATTTATTGTTTTAAAAATTCCATTTTCAATCAAATCATGTCCGCAAATATTAAAAAAATCCCATGTCGGTGTTATATAACAGAGTACTGATGGCCATTTTTCTCCAATCGAAAATGTCTAACAAATCTATACGAAAGAGAGAGAAAGCAATAATAGTGTACATCTATGTGCATAATACACTCATATGGAATTTTGGAAATAGCAAGAGCATCTTACATCAGAAAGTGAATGATTGAACCCTGAGATTTCGGATGAAGTAGGTTATGGAAAGTGTAGAATGAACTGTTGCATCTTTATTGGATACAAAACGCCCACTTCGCGCACCGGCAACTCAATATAAGACATCGACTTCGCTGA